>NW_024080672.1:1170541-1443041 GCF_003009895.1 Hyaena hyaena | reverse complement strand
CTTTGTGTTTGCATATTTAAAGCCGAGATAATTATTGGTAGTCTCTGCATAACAAATGTAATTTCAATTAGACTCTTTTTCTAAATTAAAAACTATTGCTTGTGTATAATGAGTATTCCTAGGTTTTTTTTTTTTTTTAGTGCATTTTTAATGTTTTTATTCTAGGAACATTAAGGGCATTGAACAAAACATTGTCCAATTACTATGTAATGTTAACAAATATGCCGAATCCTTCATTTCTGTGCGAGCAAGAGAAGCTAGTGGAGCGAGACAGTGCAAGCTGATTATCACGGAGATTTTCAACACTCAGCTAGACGGGAAATTGTATGGCTACAGAATAGATATTTTGGCTTTAAAGAAAAGTTGCAAGGAGTTGTCAACTTCTTCTTAATGGCTTAATGTCTCTAACATTTGTTTTCAAGTTGTTTATTTGAGAGAGAGAGAGAGAGAGAGAGATCACAGATCCAGTGAGCCAGAGAGAGAGGGAGACAGAGAATCCCAAGCAGGCTCCACACTGTCAGCGCAGAGTCCAACGTGGGGTTTGAACTCACAAACTGTGAGATCGTGACCTGAGCCAAAATCAGGAGTTCGATGCCTAACCGACCGAATCACCCAGGCGCCCCAATTATCTCTAACATTCGATAATGTTGTAGGTTTCTTGTGTTGAAATATTGTTGAAACTTCTAGGCTCCATATCTAGGCTATTCGATACAATTAAAAACAGGCTATGGCCTTCTGATGGTATATGAAAAGATGGGTTGCAAAAAAATTTTCGTCATGGGACACAGGATCGTTTTGATACTCTCAGGCAGATTTCAAAAGGATGGAATTGAATGGAAAACCAACCTAGAGTTCTGTATCTGCTTGCCTTGCTAACTGGTTTCTGTGGCTATCACAGCCTGGAAACTTATCACCAGCACCTAGTGTAGCAATTGGGGCAGTCATTGTTGTCGACAAAGAGAAGTTTATTTTTGGTGCCGGCATCGTGGATAAAACAGCCCAGGAAGAGTGAACACCCGCATATATTCTCTCCATCTGACATTGTATCACTCGCCCCGGGGCTTCTCCACAGTGTTGTCTCCTTATATGTGGAGAGAAGCAATTAAAAAAAAAAATCACCTGCTAAAATGGAGCTTGGATGTTTGTTTCCTATTTTCTCTAAGCAGGTTGGCTATTTTGCCCTTGAGCCTTAAGAACTGTTGCTGATTGGCTGTTTGTTATTTTTTAATAATATATGGCCTGTATCCAAGTAAGCATTCCAATGACCTCGACAATAAAATGTGATTCTTGGCTGCAAGGTCTACTGGCGGGGGTGGGGGGGTGGGGGGCGGCGGCGGCGGCAGGCTGCCAGCCACTCATACATCATTTACAGGTGGCTGTTTCTGACAGGCTGGTGTTGGTTATTGTAAATGAGTGACAGTCCCTATAACTCACCTGTAAGCCTTATTCCACTGGCCTGGGGCTTCAGCACCATCCCTTCAGCACACGTGCTCCTCCCTCTCGAAGACCCTCATGCACAGACCCTCCCGTGCACACTGCCGCCTTCCCCGGGCTCATCAGTACGTGAAGCTACCTTGTATGTGATTGACGATAATTAGGTTTCAACTGCCTTCTGATGCAGAAATACACACTATTAGAGCCCGGCCAATTCTGGGCCTGTAATCTTGCCTCTGAAAGGGTATTGATTCACTCTTTCACATTTTTAAAAGGTCATGGCAATAATTCCATCTGAACTGTGCTAAGTGAAAATAGTTTGTAGAAATAATACGGTTGCGTCTTCGTTCCGTTGTAATTGAAAGCCGCAATGGCTTGTGGGTTTTTTTAGAATATTTTAATTACATGTGTCTCTTTAGTCCCATCTTACCCTGACCGAAGTGTTTGTAAAGTTACAAAACAGTCGGCCCCGTGTGCACATGTCTTCTGACTTTTTGGCGAAGTGGACTCTTTGGTTTCCCTACTGTGTAAATTGAGGCTGAAGCGAACACTTGGGTCACATGCTGCCTTATTAATTTAAGGATTAAAAAGAGAAGATGTGAGGCTTTTCCTCGGCACTGTCATCTGCCTGCCTGTTCCAATAAGATTAGAATATTCTGGCCTTGGTAAACAGGATGCCAAATTTGCTTCCTTTCCGCAAATTTTCATTGAAGCTAGATAGTCCTTTCTGGGTTGGCTGAAAAATATTCTCTATAGTTATCAGGCCATAATAAAAACGAGTTCATTATGAGAGGGTAGAGCTCCAGTAGTGTAACCACCCTGACAGGTGACAAGAAACTATGAATGCTGTAGGATAAATTACCGGACAACTCAGACTGCGGTTAGAGACTTTTTCCTACGTCTTCAGCTTTGCCGAGGTGAAAGAATTTTCGAGTGCTTGGATCGCATGTTTTGTGAAAGTGGCCGATCAGAATTTATGCTCTGAGCCACTCTGTGTATGTCTCCCAGCTACGGGGCAGGGGGGGTGGGGTGGGGGTGGGGGGGGAGCCTCAGCTGTTTCTAATCTCAAAAATGAGCCCGTCATTGTACTTGCAAACTAAGGGGCATATTCTCACCCAGAGTATGGGGATTTACGCACATAATTACCATTAATGCTAATGGCATTTATGTCTGTACAGCCCCACACATCAAGATGAGAATATATTTCCATGTCTTCACGCTGTGAAAGTCCATTTAATATCATTCATTTTACAACTTATTTTTTAAGATGATGTCCATATTCTGTCATGGCGTACATATGCCTAGTTAAAAGTAAATGTGGGAAATATTGGGAAGAGATGTGATAGCTAAACTCGTTCGCGTGGATGAAATATCGCTGAACTCAAATCCATTCATACTCTTTAAACACAACGCTCTATTCGGCTTTGAAACTGCTGGCACACTTTTCATGGTGTTATAAATTTGTCAGCCTAATGGGACATTTTGTAGATGTTTTCCTTTTTAAGTGCTTTAACAGGAGTAGGTATTCCATTGATCCAAAAATTCAGCTCAGCGTTTCATTTCTTAGAGATGGGAATCATACATTTACTGTCTTATCAGAGATGAAGTGGTGGATGGTGCTCTTCATCTCTTCAAGGAAAGGCAATTAACTCCCTGCCAAAGTCTACTCTCTTCTGGCCTCTGGGAACATCTCCAGAGCAGGGCATGGTTTGCAGTTGGAGATGTCACTGGTCACCAGAATTTGAGGTTGTTCCCTCTCTGCATTGATTATATGATCGTCTTTATACATCAGGCCCAATGGCCTATTGAAAGGCGTCTTTACGTCTCTGCTGGCCAAACAAATTCAGATCCAAGTCTTGATTTATCTGTCCTGGGACTTTGACCATTAAACAGAAATGATGGATCTCTCTCACCCGTCCAATCTCTGAAACCTTTCTCTTTGAGCCAGCCCAAAGCAAAAGGGTTCTGTGTTTAAACCATAGACATAAGAATCTGACAGCCATGCTGAAGTCCTTCCTGGGATGTCTCCGTGGGTCTCCTCCAAAGGTAGACAGCCTCCTCTGGGGGAAACATAAGAGCTTCATAACAGATCTCAGAAGGCTGCACAAAGGAGCGAGGTCACTTCTGGATGGCCAGCTGTGCCCAGCTGGGTGGCCTCAAGCACACCACTGGACTGAGTCTGTTTCCTCATTGATGAGATCGAGCGGGATGAACGCTGAGTGCTTTTACCGCCTTGAATATTATAATCAGTGCCATGTTGTATTTGGGTTTTATAAATATTAGGATTATGGTGGATTACAATGAATAACCAAAGGAAACACTGGTGTCCAAGGTATTATGCACATGAGGAGGTGAGACTCCAGAGTATTAGATGTCTTGACACAATAAATACACTAGCAGTGCCACTAAGATGCCAGCCTAGAGCCTATGCTCAAGTCCAGATCACACCCTGAAGTGTGACCGCTTTGCATTTGACTTGATGAATTGACTCTTAATAGCCTGGTTCCCAAAGCTGTGCTGTCAGTCACACTGACATTCAAGCTCAAGGCGCAGAATGCAATGGTCACTTGGTGAGGGAACTATTCCAGCACTACCCTCTTGCCTGGCATGACCAAACTGGCAGGCAGGTATTGCTTTCCCGTACCAGCTGCCAACATTCTCTAGGCATTTTCCTCTTGAGGTCACCATGTCCTCAATCATACTGATCCCAGAACTCTTTTGATCCAAAAATTCAGTTCAGCATTTTGTTTCTTAGAGATGGGAATCATGCATTTACTCTCTTAGAGATGAAGTGGTGGATGGTGCCCTTCATCTCTTCAAGGAAAGGCAACTCACTCCCTGCCAAAGTCTACTCTCTTCTGGCCTCTGGGTACATCTCAAGAGCAGGGCAGGGCCCTCCAAATTCCCTTGATTCTAGTAATGTTTTGGGTTTTTTCTCAGTGTCCTAGAGCTATGCTTTGTACATTTGTGGCCCCTTCCACTCCATACCATTACAGGTACGTTTGAAAAATTACACAACGCCGCTTTATTGCATTATTCTCATGTTTAGAAATAAGGCTTATTTAGCATGAGTTCAATCGCTTGTTGGGCACCTACTGTGTCTCAGCATTGGGCAAGAGGCTGAGGACAGAGCTGAATGAAACACTGTCCATGACTTCGAGGGCTTGGTTGGTTAGCATTTGTATAGCATTTGAGAATTTCAAAAGACTTTCGCATACATTTTCTTGTGGTTTTCAGTTTGGAACAGATGATACTGTTATTTCCATATCACAGGAAAATGGAGACAGAAAGACTGGATGAATTGTTCTAGATCCCCTGGATTAGAAGTGTGAGTGTTGCCTCAACCCCTTCCAGCCCCATGCTCCTTGGTCTTACCTCTCCACCATGCGCCTACTCAGAACCACAAGTCAAAACAGAGGTGTTGCTGGTCAGCCCTTCTCGGGGTGTTCTGTGTTTCTGAGATGCATCAGACACTGTGAGCAACAGACTAGAACAAGGACCATAGTGCTTCAGAGAGGCTGGCGAGGGGTTCGAGCCAAGTCGATGCCTTGCCTGTTTGAGTCGTGCCTCCTTCAGGAGCTGAGGCAAGGACAGCCCATCCACTTTCGAAGTTCCCAGAATCACAGTTGGGTACTTTTTTTTGAACTCACACCATTGAAAAATATCAAGGTCAGAACATGATTGAAGAACCTTCTCCCTCTCTCTTAAGTTGCTGCGTTTATATGATATTGTTTTCCACTAAAGAAGGTTCTCTTAAAAATGAGGTTGAGATCCCTAAAGAAATTGCTTCAATCAGCAGCAGGGCTTAATGACTGTTAATGGGAAGTGGAGATAGGATAGTAAGTGTTACTTTGATTAATAAGAGAACTGCAGAGAATTTAAATTGTGCCACTGATGGATTATTTTCTTCAAGCTTGATAAGCACTTCTCATTTGTTCTTAAATTTGGTCAATACTGTTAAAGGCAGCAAAATGAAGTATAATTAATTCTATTACGGCTGCTCAGGCCAAGTGTTACTAAGAAACAGATTATGATGCAGGCGACAGCCCAAGTCAGTGTTGACAGTTCGATGCTTTGAATACCTGTCATTGCTTGTTAGCCTCAACAAATGAAGAAAATATTTCTGTACCCGGATTTCGAGACATCTAAAACTGTTTTTATCATCTGTACATGTTCCACTGACCTAAATCAGGGAGTATCAATATGATGACCAACTGACACTACAATGATCCTGCTTTGGAAATATAGAGAGTAAATAAAAGATTGGGCTCATATATCAGTTAAAACATTAGGAGCTGGATGCTCACTTTGAATTAATCACTAAGAAAATGAGGTATTGATTTGATGTTGAAAGAAAGCTTTACATATTTCCTCTTTTTCAAGGATTCTGCCCCATATTCTGAACCATGCTTTTCTTTACCTTTGCTATTAATTTTACTCAGAAGAGCGGATAAACAGATGATGTTCAGAGAAAAGATATCTTTTTTTAGTAGATTTAGTACCTAATGCCTAGGATGGCACGAAATTAGACCCACGTCTTCCCTTTCTTCTGAAAACAGCAGGATGCACCAGTGTTTCCTGAATAGCTTCCTCCCTCCCCCACCCAACGTTTTTTAAAAATCTATCACTATCTATTTACTTAAAGGACACAAATGACTTTATACGTCATGCTAAATGTCGTGGCTGAATGTGGATTGATACATACACGGTCTTACCTACTGGTGTTCAGCTGCTTTTTCGGTGATTCTCATCCTTACAGCTCATTCTCCAGGGCATCTCTGGTTAATTCAAGGAGTGCTTCCAAGCCTTAAAATGAAAATAAATTAATCCGACTTCATATTTTTTTAAAGGAAATAAGCAACGTGTCAGTCCTGCTTCACAGAACCACCAAATAACAGCAGGCTTTTGCCACTCCAGAGAGGCTGGGCAGCAGGCGCGCGTGCATCATGGGTCCTTCTGTTCGTGATTTCTAGTTCCAAGTCTTGTGGCTCTTCCAAAGTGTGTGAAGTCACTGGGCGAGTGAGTAATCTTGGATTAAAATGAAACCTGAGTGTGGCGGGCTGGTCGTGCAGCTGTAAAGTTTCCCTGAAGTTCTAATTCAGTTATTAAAAATGTAAACCTTATCTATTATGAATTGAGGACTAATCCTCTTGCCCAGATGTCCCATAAGCATAATTTCTAAAGATGGGAAAATTATAGGAAGTACATTTTCGACCAGAATGTGAAAGTCGAGCTATTCTAGAAGCCACTGGTGGGAGAGCTTATTTTTGGAGAGAGAACACAGTGTCTGAGAAAGAGCCAGAGCCAGCAGCTGCCAGAAGTCGGGGTTCTGGGGTACTTACGCCGCTGCAAAGCACTGAACGACCTTGGATGAGTCAGTCTTTTAATCCCTGTGGGACTAAGTTCTCTCCTCTGTAAGGTGAAGCATTGGCCCAACTGATTTCCCTCATCGTTTTCACCCTTGAAAACGCTGCTTTTGAGTAAAGCTCAAGCATAGGATATTTATATGGTTCTTTTAAAGCTGCCTGCTCAAAATGACATGGTCCATGCAGATACTAGAATACCCACAGTGCTTTAAGCTCCCGATCTTCTGGGGTGGGAAATTCACTCTGCAAATGGAAAGTGGCCTCTGCCACATATCTATGCTAGAGACAGAATGGCTTATCGCTGCCCTCAAGGTGCTTGCATACTAGTTGGGGAGGGGCGCAATAAGCAAGGGTACAAACCCTCCAGTAAGTGGGATACTTTTTCCAGAAGTGCATTGATGAGATGCCAGCCAGAAAATGTTTGCATGATAAAACGGGTTCAGAGATGACTCTCTGGCAGCGGGAAACAGAGAGTGAGAAAACCGACCGCCAGAGGAAGGGTAAGTGGAAACATGGAAGAGATAATTCAGCCTGCTTGCCTGAACAGTTAAGGCAGAAAGAAGCCAAGTGCTCATCTACGTCAGCTCATTGCTTTGTCTGAGCTTTTCTTTTCTATTATATATATTTGCAAAGGACTCTTGTTAATTCAAAAAAGAAAAAAAAAAAGCAAAGGAAAGATTGTTTCCGTTGCTTTTTATGCAGAGATTCCCACCCATAGCAACTCCAACAATTTTGACTTTGGCTTCCCAGATTGCTGCAGACGATTCAAGTTTAAAAACTCCAAGCTGGGCTGTTTCCATTCATACTGTATCTCTGTGTTTGCCCGTGGAATTTGGTACAACTTACGACTTTAGAATTACTGTATAATGCTCAGAGGTGTGAAACGCCATTTCGAGTAATGCCTTTCTTCAGTTAATATAGATAAATATTGATGGCAGGCAGCAGTAAAACAAGTCATTAAATTCTTCAGTGCAAGTGTGGCCCACACATTGCTGGAAGCTACAGAAATCACACCAGGCTCGGAGAAGACCGCTGCATCTGATTAGAGAGTGTTCACATCCCTGGCTACCTCCTTCCAAACTGGAAAACAAGGGAGCGTGGGTGAGGCGGGAGAGAGCGGTCAGTGGGGCTGGATTTACAGGGAAGGTCTGTTCTAGTCACCCTTTCTTCTTGCCACCGCCCTAATGAATTCCTGGGTGAGCCAGAAACCTTTGAAAAATGGCAATCAGTGGCAAATGGGAGCTCTGGTGCCCTGAAAACAAAGAAACTTTAAATCTATACTAGTAACCCTATAAAAGCAGCTAAAGATACGGAGGGGCAGTACGCCCCCTCCTCCATCGCGGTTTCCATTATTTGACTTCAGAGTCTTTGCGGCGATGCGGAACTTGGCCTGGGTCACATAGATGCGTGGGGCGGGGGGAGAGGCTGGCTTCGGGGGGCCAGATAACGCGTCTGTTGCTTGATTCCCTGGGATGAAAAATGAAGGAACCGCTTCCTCATTTTATAACACCATCCTTAAGGATTGCAGCCGGGTATAGATTTTGAAGCTCTGCAGTGTGGGGTATCCTTTCTTCAAGGTGTTTTTAATGGGCTCTGGGTTGTCAAAGACACAGCTCTGATAATGAGACTGAGCCCCGTGTGAGGAGAAAGCTCTGTAATGAGGGAGGAGGACAATTTGTTACAGTTATGTGGTTACTTGGCCATAATATCTTTTTGAGGTTTATTAAATCATATAAAATTTCAATTTACACTGTAATACTCTATAAAAGATGGAGCACACAGAAGTAATAAGTATGACAACATTTCTTTCATTTATGAATCGTATTTGTTGATTGTGTTAACACTGCCACATCCAGCGGCAGGATTATTTATGTCGGGACAGTAATTTTCTATCTCCAATTTAATTTTGTAAAAGTTAATTACAAATTAGAATAAAATGAATGCAGCTATGGAAGGCAGGGAAATGCTGAGATAGGATGTTATTGGGGGAAAATATTTACTCAGGCTGTTCCTTGTGGAGATCATTGTTAGGGGAGCCCAGTGGCTAAGGTGGCTTTTGACACCCCCATGCCACCCATTTGTTGGATGAAGAGAGGCCCTTGGTTTTATCTACTAGGACGCAAACTGTCCTGGGAGGAATACATAGCACCCTATGTTCCCTATGTTCTCAGTGGTCATTCTAGAAACCCCTCCCTCTCCCCGTCCAGCAGCTGGGGCCCAGACGGGTTACAAATCCTGCCGCAGTCAGGCAGCAAGGTCCTGACCAGAGTAAGAACTAGAATTCAGGTCTCCGACACCAGGTCAGATGACTTTCACTCTACTTAAATGTGGGTGTGTATTCGTCTCTGCCTTAAAAAGTGGGGGAGGGGGTTTAGAGAGGCAGAAATTTTCTCCAGATTTCACCACAAGGCAATCTGTGCCCAGGAAGAAGGCAAAATGAAATGTAACTATTCTCCAGTCGGAGACGCTCTCTTTCCCCTTCCCGCTGAACTCTTTTTCCATGTTGCCATTGATAAAATCAAGTTCCTCCCGTAGACTTTCTACCAAAGCAGAAGAGTCAGATACAACCGTGCAAGTGTCGCTCCAGGCAGCTCCCGCAAGGGCGAGAGGAGCCCAGGGGACTGAGACCGGAAGCGGAAGTCAGAGAGGTCTCAGGCCCAGGCCTGGGAAACCGAGGGCCTTCCTTTACTTCCCCTGTCACTTGGCACTGTACCACATGCGCTGTTCCCTGCGCCGCCCCCCCCCCGCCCCCCGCCGCCCCCCAGGCCTTGCCCAAGTGCCTTTGTGCCTCTCGCTGAGAAGACAGGTGAGCTCAATGACACCCACTTATTTCCCTCCACATTCACTCGGCTTTTTCCAGTCAGACGATCTCTTCCCTTTCCTGTCCTCACCCCTGCATTTGAACTATTTTGGGGCCGCTGAAATATCAAGATTGACTTGCTAGGTGAAAGACTTTTATATTTAGTTTTTAATAGAGCAAAAGTGACTCTAAATTTGTTAATATTCTTTAGGTTACATAGGACAAATTACAGATAAGTGAATCAGTAATGAAATTTGTAATGAGAATTTCTCAAGTATGAAATGTTGGCGCAAGGAAAGTTAATTGCGGGGTTTTACAGCCATTATAGTTTATATCATAAATGCAAAAATGACTAGGGCCATTTAATTACAGTAGGAACACACTAAATTTTTATGGAGTGCCATTTTGTTAAAGAGGTACTCGGAGCATTAAGAGCAAATACCATCCTAACAGTGGGGCCAGGTAGCTTTCCCAACATCAAATAAATATGCTATCGCTACAAAATTGTTCCTTAGATACTATAATTGACATGATGACTAATGAGATGGGTTTATTCTCACAGCTTCACATACTCAATTTACAGTGTCGGAAAGTTATTTTTTTCTGCCATCCGTAGACCTAGAAGGAACCAGAAAAATCCCTCTTGGAAAACACTATCTCTGTTGCTTTTCTAATTAACCTTCAAAAATGCATTTTGAAATATAGAAGTTGGTGCTTGGCATAGAAATTGGATTGTCTCAGGAAAAAAAGACCCAAGTGCTAATTTGTTCCTTATTAAATATCTGCCATGTCAAAATTACAGGCAGTTAATGTTTTGGTGCCTTTCAGCGGGGCCGAGGACAGCTTTTCCTGAGGGCCAGGTGCCGTGGGGTCGTTCTGGGTGCCATTTACCTCAGAAACCAGTGATGTCCTCACTGACTGAACCCGAGCTCAAGACTCCCCGTCACTGTCCCCTCAACCCCCAGTCCAGCCAGGTCCCCGTGAGGGTCAGATCCCCTGGTCTCTATATAACAGGACAGAGTGAGACTCTTTGTTAGAATCAATCACTGTGGGGGCTGCATCCCCCACCTCACCTTCTCATTCCAGACCTCAGAGCTTCCGGAAGAGAAAAGTACATTTCATGGGGAAAAGAGCTAAATTAACTCTGGACCCCTAAAAATGATTCAAATTGCTTTGGAAACCTAGAATGGTAGTAGTACTCCCATTATTTTGAAAACCTAGGGCAGTTTAATCTCTCTCTATTATCCAGTAAATTCCCAGGGAGGATATTCTTCTAGCCAGTATTCTTTTTTCAAAACCAGATAAAAGGTATATGTGGTTTCTTATGTTTAATCAGTGGAATCAAAATCTAGGGACTGTTGATTTATAAAACCTGCATTCAAGACCCTGGTCTGCCATGTAGTAACCATGATACTTTGAGCACCTTTGTCCTCATTGGATAAACAAGAAATTAACAATAATACTGATTTCCAAGAGATGTTGTAAGAATCTGATAACTAAGTGAAGAATGTGTAGATATAAAAGCAGGATATCACATGTTCTTTGCATTATTCCCAATGGCCGAAGGATGATAGCCACATAGGTGTCCACTGACGGATGAATGGATAAACAAAATGTGGTACGTACATACAATGGCCCTAAAAGGAAGGAAATTCTGACACATGCTATGGCATGGATGAATCCCGAGACTTCTATGTTGAGTGAAATAAACCAGTCACAAATGGACAAGTAGTATATGATGCCCCTTGTGTGAAACATCCAGTAGTCAAAATGTGAGTCATCAAGTTCATAGAGACAGAAAGTAGAATGGTGGTTGCCAGGAGAGAGTGAGACATTATTGTTGAACGGATGCAGAGTTTCACTTTTGCAAGACAAGAAGAGCTCTATAGATGGATGGTGGGAATGTGCTTGATGCCAGGAAACCCTGTACTCTTAACAATGGTTAAGATGGCAAACTTTATGTTATATGCATTTTATCGCAATTATTTATCTGTTTTTAGTGTTTACTTATCTGTCTGTCTCTCATTTATAGATATTTACTTTATTTTAGGTTAGAATCCATACTACATTTTCTTGCTGGATTGTTTTAGCTTTGGCTCATCCGGGTTCATTGCTGTCTTCTTTGGACAGGCTCTCATCTTTTGGGGAGCATTTTCTTATTTTCTGGCATTATAAGATGTTCCAGGCTCCTCATCTAGTATTTTCCATGTCCTGGCTTAGAATTGGCAACTTCTCCAAAAGCTCTGATTTTTTTTATTGGAGAGTGGTGTGCAGACACCCAGATAGTTGTGTTTTAGGTGTATTCATTGTTCCTGGGGTGGTAATGCTTTTAGACCTCCATATATATATATATATATATATATATGAATGTGTGTATATATATATATATGTATGAATGTATGTATATGTGTGTATACATGTACATATACAGAGAGATAAATATATATGTGAATACATATGAATATTATTTAATACTAATATCACTGGGATCATTTTATAATTATTCCTTTTCTTATAACATCTTTCTCCTATGGTGGAAACCACTGCTATTGTTTTCTAAGATGTATTTACCTATTTATTAATTCTCTTATCTACATAGATTAGTTCCAGACTTGCTAGCTGATAGTCCTGTGAGAAATGTGTTTGCTAAGTAGGTCACAGCATTTATGCACAGTCCACAGTCCTGAGTCTCTTTAGCCTTATGGTAGCCAGTCAGGATGCTGTTTCCCACAGTGGTTTCGTTATTTTCTTCCCCATCCATTTAATGTAGTTGTTCATTTGCAATAGAACTAGATTTCATTTTAGTATTTGTATTCCATTTGCCACCCCCCCACACACACATATCCAAATATTTATTTATTTGGGATATATGAAGTATTACTTAGACTCTTAAGTCAAACTGTACATGAGATGTACCAAGAGAAGGATGGCTCTTTCCTCCTCCTTTCCTCCCCTCTTCTGTTCCCCTCTTCTCTCCACTCTTGCCCACTCACCTGCTGTAGGTCACTCACACCCATCATTTCTGGCTAATCTTCTCTGCATGTCTTTTGTACAAGTGAATAGATGGCTAGGTATTTTCCTATATTCTTTCTCTCTCTCTTTACATGAAAGAGACTGGGAAGTTCTGGGGCACCTGAGTGACTCAGTCGGTTAAGCATCTGCTTCTTGGTTTTGGCTCAGGCCATAATCTCATGGGCGTGGGATCGAGACCCACATTGGGCTCTGTGCTGAGCATGGAGCCTGCTTGGTCTTTCTCCTTGCCTCTCTGCCCTTTCCCCTCTCACTCTCTAAGCAAACAAATAAATAAACAAAATTCTTTTTAAATGGCTGAGAAGCTGGACAATCTCCAACCACTTTAAAATAGAAGGACTCTAGCGGAATGCTAGAAAGATCTTCTAGAAGACTAGTCTAGAAAGACTAAATTGGCCTTGCTTTCAAAGAGCCTACAATAGAACTAAGGAGACAAAATGTGTATTCATAGGGGAAATTGTTGGGGCTCCTGGGTGGCTCAGTTGGTTGAGTGTCCAACTTCAGCTCAGGTCATGATCTTGTGGTTCATGGGTTTGAGCCTGCATCAGGCTCTGTGTTGACAGCGCAGAGCCTGGAGCCTTCTTTGGATTCTATGTGTGTGTGTCTCTCTCTCTGCTCTTCCTCTCTGTCTCACTCTCTCTCAAAAATAAATAAGATGTTAAAAAAAATAAAAAAAATTATCAACCTTCTGAAACGAGTTGCATCTCCTCAATCTGCTGGGAGGACAGTATCAGACAACAATAATTTTGTCCAAGAAATTCCAGTGGAAAGAGAGCAAAGCTCTAATGATATGAGCCAAATGCTCTGGGATTTACAGAAATCCAGAGGTTTGGCTGAAACTAATCTAGCTTCTGGCTTGTTGCAAGTCATGTGTCACTTAAATCTCTTTAGTCCACTTGCTGTGTTGGATCCATTATGTCAGTGCTTTTCAGACTTGGGCGTGCACACGTATCTCCTGGCCATCTTGTTAAAATGCTGATTCTGAGTCAGTAGGGATGAGGTGAAGCCTAATATTTCTAACAAGCCCCCAGGTCATGCTGCTGCTGACCACACTCGAGTAGCAAGACCTTATGTGGCATCTAGGACTCAAGTTCCAACAGCCTGCTCCTTCGACATGGAATCAATATGCTTTCCACAATGTGCAGGAAGAAAAAATCCCAAGAAAAAGTTGAATCCCATTTCCAGGCTTTGCATTCTCCTCTTTCTGAAACTGTCTGGAATTCCTGATCTAATTGTAAGACAACAACACAAAAACATTAAAGTAAGTTTACTGATGCATATGATTCATTATAAAACAAAAGCTTTATAGTCACTGGAAAGCAGATTCTAAGCCTTCACAGATCCACCTGCTGTGCAAGGCAGATTAGATGTGGGCATTCACTGAGCTGCTCTGATCTGTGCAAGACTGGCTTGAAGGTAAAATAGCCTCGGTGGATTTTGATTGTGCTTCTCTCTAAGTAGGGTTAATTAGACCTTGGACTTCATGATAGTGATCAGTGTAACACAGTGCTGACACTGCAAAATCCGCTGTAACCTGTCTCGGGTTTCCTGAGTTGAATTCTTGTTCATGCATATAGAATGAACTCACCGACACATGGTCTCTCCTTGATGTTTTTAAAAATCTTTTCGTAAAATATGTATGCTTCGAAGTCCAAGGAAGACACGAAACGTATTTTCACACCAGCTACAGGTTGTAAGAGATTTTTCCGTGGTCAGTGCCAATGTGTAAGGGTTAGCCCACAAATCCTACGGCACACTTAGCAGGTAGTGACTTGATTCAAATTTCTTGGGGAGAGAAAACATGTGATAGGGTTAGCAATGAGCTCTTGCCTGGTACAACATCTGTTGCACCCAGGGCATACTGTATTTTAACAGGAGTAAGACTTGACTTGACCTTGTTAGATACCACTTGTGGCTTCTCCAGAAGTAACACTTATGTCCTCCAAGAACCTCATGCGGGCTTGAAATCAGGGCATTTTTTCCCCTTCTCCTTCTCCCTCTCTTTCCCTCCCTTTCCCATCCTTCCCGATTACATTTGACTATCTAGCCTGATAAGGTGTCTGATTCTGTGGTTGGGGGGGGGGTACTTCCACCCTTCCTTTAACTTCCATTCTCATTGGCCCCCTGGCCCTGGCCCTCCTCCTCTCTCACCTAAGGGAATACAACACCCTCCTCTCTGCCCCTGAGGTGATAACTTCAAACTTTCCTCTGTGCCACTGCCGTCTCAAGAAACTTCCTAAAGCATGGCTCTGATCATGTCACAGCTGCGCCTTCCAGGACTTTCCATAGGCCACCAAATTGACAACAGGTTTCTCGATGCAGCCCCAGTCCAGGCTTGTCCTTGGTATGCACCACCTGTGCTCTGTGCTCTAGACCTATTATTCTTCCTTCAGTGACCGACCCCCCCTTCTCCACTTTGAGCCTCTGCTCCTACTCTTCTCTTCACCTAGGTCCTCACTCCACACCACACCCAATCACCTGATCGCCTACCACAGTCTCACTTACCTTGTAAAGCCCATCCTTATTCCGTGAAGCTTTTCCTGATTCCACAAAAGGGAATTATTTTCCAGACCCTTCTGGCCTATGGTACACAGCTTATGATCTACCACATTCTGTCTCATGAGGCAGCAAGTCTTAGTCTCCTTGTGCTTGTCATTGTCATGGCATATTACTGGGTCCCTCTTTGAGTGTGTGGAGCCAGGGACTGTGTCATGGACAATGTGTAGGGAGTGGAAGGAATGTGTGTCCCTACTGGGATGAGCATGGCATGAGCCCTCCATGTCTCTCTCTTCCCCTCTCCTGGGAGCCCTTGATGTTTGAGGTGGTGGCTGCCTTGTTAGCCTGTGTCCTCGAGTGATCATAGAGACCAGAGACCCCAGTTGATCCACACTGGACATGTAGCATGATTGAGAAACAAGCTTTGGATATTTTAAGTCAATCGGGTTTTGAGGTTGTTACCACAGCAAAACCTAGTTCCATGGATTCCAAGATCCAGCAGCTAGGAACTTTGCCTTTTGACCGGAAACGTCTAGGCCATCTAACATCATGTCTACATGTGATGGGAACTCAGGTATCACCTGTGGAATTAAATTTAACCAAACTGCATCCAGTATAGAATGACAAGGAAGGCACTGTGGCCTGGTGGTCAGGAGCAAACCCTCTGGAGTCAGGTTACTACTTCTCGGCTTCATGATTTGCGGAAGTGGCCCTCACATCCTAAGCTTTAATTCCCCTCCACAAAAGGGATAATATTTTAACCTCCATTAGAGGCAGAACCTCTAGGTTTTTGTGAGGCTCAGCCAGGACAATGCATGTACGCGGTGTGAGTGGCCAACTAAAGTCAGCTGTTACTAATTTTTGCTGTCTCTGTTACTGTGGTCAGGCTACCAGTCCTACGCTGGTATTTAACTACAGGGCTGGGCAAAATAGAAGTATCTGGAAATCAGGTAACATTAGGATTGGAGTCACAGCAGCCAGGGACAAAAAGACCCATGCGGCCCACCCTTGCTGCTGGCCTCCCACATCTGCCGACTCTAGGCAACCCAGGTGCCAGATTCTTCATAACTGAGGGGGCGAGGTAGAAGGGTGCAGAGAACCCCACAAGGCCACAAGCAACCTGCCAAGGACCCCAAGTAGGTCAGTGGATGTCAGGCTCTTTACCCACATCTCCTGTCAGGGCCCCTGACTTTAGACTCCAAGAACAAGATGTGTGTGTTGCTACCAAAGACTGAACATAAGCTAATGTCACCAGCAGGGAAGAATAATAAGCAAATGTGTTAATTAAGGCTAGTCTATTTTTATCTCCAATCATTTCTTAGAACCAAAGAAGTCATTATAGTCCATTGTGTCTCCAGGAAAAGATATTATATTTGCATTTTTATATATGGGCTACATTTTCTATGTCACACATTGTATTAGGAGCCTAGGCACAATATTTTCTATATGGTCACCTGTAATTATGCCTAAGTCTTAGGCTAATTATAACTGTCCTTCTACAATTTTTTTTAAAGTACACTCTGTGTCCAGAGTGGGGCCTAAACTCATGACCCAGAGATCATGAATCACATGCTCTACCAACAGAGCCAGCTAGCCACCCTCTGATTGTCCTTCTTAATAAAAGAACAAATAGAACTCAAATTGTTTCCATTGCATTAATTCACTAGTATTTACTGAGTGGCCACAGTCCCTGCCTCCAAGAAGCTAATATTCTAGAAAGAGTTTCTGGCAAAGAGCTGACTTGGTAAACCAGGAGAATTCTGACCGACATGGAGAAGCTACTAGAAGATATCACAGGCTCTGAGCTTGAACTCAGCGAATATTTTCTCATTGACCTGGTTGAATGCAAAGAAGAGATGCTGATCCAGTCCATAGAGGTAGCCTACCAGTAGGAGAAACAGTTAGTTTATTATGACACAATCAGGATTCAAAATGTCCTCACCGGAATCAAACATAGTTAAACCCATAACAAAGAAGCTAATAAAAATAAATGCAAAGTCCTGCATTTAGGCAGACAGAATCCATGACTGGGGTGCAACAGCTCGTGTGAAAACGGCAGTGGGTTTCAGTTCGCCTTGAGCCCAGAGGGTGCCCACTGCATGGGTGTTTGGTACACATTCGAAATACGGTCTTGGGCCACAAACGCCCTGTCGTTGAGTTCACTTGGATGCCTCTGTGGCAGAGAGAAATGGAAGGGAATTAGGATGGTGAAGTGTCTGTAAACAATCTGAGATGAGAGGTATTTAAACCAAAAATGACTAACGATGTGTTAAAAATATCAAGGACTGTGTGAAGTTAAAATTGGAGAACATGGGTTCTTTCTGCCGATTCCAGAGTGTCAGCTTAGCTTGGCGTGTCTCATACAATGCCATCCCCTGGTGGCAGAGGGGCTTCACCGAAATGAGCCTGATGTCGAAGCTTTCACGCCAAGGTGGCTTTAGCATCGCCAGGGATCTGTGTAAGGGAGAGATTGACGCTGGTCTTTGCTCTGAGCGGCTCTGTCCTGTACCAGATTTGCGGATAGGATGGACTTACTCCATCGTGGGATTTTGTGTTCTCTTCTAAGGACACACTTTTAATTTTGTAATGGAAAGCAGTAGAAAAATAGGATTTGCCTTATGTACATTTGCCCTAATACATTTGCTCTCTCTATATTTAACCAGAGAAGTATATAAAACATTTTTTAAAAAAGACAATTCAGTATAAAGAGTTTTTAGCCGTCTTGCCCAATTTGCAGACCAGACTCGCCATGTTGGTGTGCTATAGACCCCAGATGCTATCGCTAGATCATGAGCTGCCATTCTAGGAGATTAGGACGGCCGTGACCATTTCACATAGGCTTCTCCCAGCCCACTGGACCACAAACCCGTTGAAATTCCAACGTGAAGGAAGTTTATGTGGCTCTTTTTTCCCCCTATAATAGATGCTCTGTCGAGTAGCGTGTTTCGTGCTGTGACAATTCATTCCTGCACTTGTGACAGGACCGCCGGCTGATTTCACTATGCTCAATTAGGAGAAAATGCATATTTTAATCTGCCCCGTGGTGAGGTAACACTTTGCTCAGTGGCCTTGGCAAACCGGCCATTTAACCATTTAGGTGGGTGGAGGCTTCCCCTCCAGCCTGTTGTTCGGCTGCCAGCAGCCTCCCCATTCTTGCTTTGTTGCCAGCACTTCCCAGGTTGCAGAGTATAAACAATTAAAGGCCACTCCATCATTCTTCGAGCCACTGTGCTGTGGCCCAGCCCCTTCGGCAGTGGGCGCCATCCCGGCTGCTAGCAAATAGCTCAGTGCCGTGTGCGCGGGCCTGAAATGCCTTTCCCTCTTTCCTTTCCTGGCCTGCGAGGGTTCAGAGCCCAGCAGGGATGCCTGCGCACGGCCCCTCTGCCCAGGGTCTGTTGTTTTGCCCCCAGGTCAAGGTTAGAATTCGGGGCTTGCCTTTGTTGGAACCGAGAAGGCTGCTCCGCCCCCTCCGGCCAGCTCAGATCTGGCGTCAGAGTCCAGTGAGCATCCCGGAGGCCCCGCGGAGGACCACTCCTTGCAGGGGCCATGCCCGCTGCCGTCTCGTCGCCATGGCCCTGCTGCTGCAACGGAGAGCAAAATTGTTCCCGTCTTTTCCTATTTCTTTTAAAATTTTCCAATTAGTGAGATGTTCCACGTGAGATGTTTTTCCTCCTTTCTTTTTATTCCACCTTCCTTCTTCTGTCTAATCTTTGAGACTGAACTTCAAGTTGACACACACACACAACCTCAGGATCGGGTGGGGTGCGCCTCGGGTGGAAATCATAGTTGGCGGACCCTGTGCTGGTGGACGTCTTTGGTGCGCCTGAGGCACGGACGGACCTGGGATTTGATCTTGGAACTTCCACTAACTGATTTAAATTATTTAACCTCTCTCTTTCTATTTAAATTTTATTCATTTATTTTGAGAAAGGGAGAGAGAGTGCTAGCAAGGGAGGGGCAGAGAGAGAGGGAATCAGAGTGGGGGAGAGAGAGAGAATCTCAAACAGGCTCTGCCCTGTAGCCCTATATAGACTCCAACCCACAAGCCATAAGATCATGACCTGAGCCAAAATCAAGAGTCAGATGCTTAACCACCTGAGCATCCCCAGGTGCCCCAAGTTATTTGACCTCTCTTAAGTGATACTCTTCTCATTTATAAATGGGAAGAGTAACAGTCCTGCCCTTCCGGGTTCTCCGTGAGGATGATACTTAGATACCTAAAGAGCTTACATTTGCCGAGCCCTCTCTGTGTGCTCCCAGGAGCACATCTCATTTAACTCATGGACCAACCGTCTGATTATCCCCATTTTATAAAGGCAGGACCAACCCTCAGCAGGGTGAGCGACTGGCCTGAGTAAGAGAACTTACTGAAGGGCTGAGCATAAAGCCTGGGCTCAGGGGCAGGGGCTGGAAAAAGGTCTGCTTTGTTCTCTTACAAATCCCAAAGAGGTGACATGAAAGCCAGAGCCCGAGAGGGCAGAATCCCTCCGGGTCAAAGCTGGGTGTCCTCATGGCCAATGAACTGTTCACCGAGTGGCCTCGGAGCCAAACATCTTCCTCTTCCCATTTTGGGAACTAGGAAGAATCCCCAGGTTTTTCATTGGCATTGATTGTTTTTTTTTTTTTTTTAATTTTTTTTTTTAATGTATTTATTTCTAGGAGAGAGAGAGAGAGACAGCATGAGCAGGGGAGGGTCAGAGAGAGAGGGAGTCACAGACTGAAACAGGCTCCAGGCTCTGAGTTGGCAGTCAGCACAGAGCCCGGCGCGGGGCTCGAACCCACGAACCTCGAGATCATGACCTAAGCGAAAGTCGGACGCTTAACCGACTAAGCCACCCAGGCGCCCCGGCATTGATTGCTTTTTAATCAATGTTCCCCAGATTGTTTCCTCTAACTCTGCAAGTGACAGCCTAGCATCAGGCTCGAGCCACCAGCTGGGCGCCGGCACAGATGCTCTGGGTTTCTGTTGAGAGAGTGGATATCACTGAACCCTTTGTGTGAACCTGCCTCAGACCAAGACCAGTCAGGGGAGTGGGGACCAGACGGCTGTTAATTCTCTGCAAGACTGTCCCATTTCTGATGCTTTTACAGAGCCTGTGACTCGTTGCCACAAGTGCCTTTCACTACATCTCTGCGGCCTAGAGCTGGGGGAGGCCCCGGCCCTAGGATCCAGGGGTGTTTTTCTAAGGAAGAGATCACAGGCACACACCAGCCTTCCTTCCCTCCCTGACCTCCCTTCCCCCCAACCTCCGCTGCCTCCTTGTTCTAATAAAGCAGCATTAAAGGATCAAGGGTCCCTAATGGAGTCCTGGGTACCATTGATAAGGTTGAGGAGGGGAAGTCAGCACCAGCACCCCAAAGTGAGTGATGCCACCCAGAGGTGGCATCATTTTCACCTGGCTTCTCTCTTATAGACGCAGTGTGTCCCATCCTTCTTGCAAAATTTCCTTTTCACCGGGGCACTGCCTTTCCTAAAAGGCTTCTGTCTTGATATCACAGAAATGGTCTCTCACATGTAACACTTTTCCTGCAGAGACCCCCTGCTTTGGTGCCCTGATGTCCCGTGTTCCCATGTATGGGCACGTACGAGCTGATGCGGGCTGGGAAAAGATGGGAATGGGCTCTCCACTTAGGTTTGTAGAGAGCCTTCTCAGGAGCATCCTCAGAACCTCACAGCCACGGCGCTTTCTTCTGTAAGGTCCCAGGCTCTTCAAGAACATATCCTGCCATCCTTGCTGGCAAGAGACTCCACCATAGCTACCTTGGATTGCCTCATTTCTTGTTCCCTTTGCCCATTACGTGACTTCTTTCCTTTATAAGTTAGTGTGGGGAATCTCCCCATGAGAAATGAGAAGGCAGAAAACAAGGCTTATGCTTGATTTAATGCTCTACTCTCACCATCTTGAAATTATGAAAAATTTTCAAACGGTGGGCCCCACGAATGATGTAGCTGCTCCTGGAGAGGACACACATTTGGTGATTGCTTAGTACTTTCTAGGCTAGGGTTTCCCAAACTTTACTGCACATCTGAATCACTGGGTGGAGACTTTATAATCTTGCTGCCCAGGCCACACCCCAGACCGATGAAATCAGAATGTCTGGACATCAGTATTTTGTAAAGACCCCCAGGTATTATGACTCTTTATCCCAGTCACTCTTAAGATAAGAGGTATTTAAAAAACATTTTTTTTTAATGTTTATTTCTTTTTGAAGGGGGGAGGGGCAGAGAGAGAGACACACACACACACAGAATCCAAAGCAGGCTCCAGGCTCTGAGCTGTCAGCACAGAGCCCAATGCAGGCTCGAACTCACAAGCCGTGAGATCATGACCTGAGACCAAGTCAGATGCTTATGCAACTGAGCCACCCAGGCACCCCAAGGTAAGAGGTATTTTTACTTACCTGGTGCAGATGAGGAAATGGAGGCCCAGTGAAGCTGAATGCTGTACCCAAGCTCACACCTTATCTTGGGGTACTATCCTTGAACTCAGTCTAATCTGACTCTAAATCCCAGTTCTTTCCATTTAACCACATGGTTAAATGTGGAGCTTTTAAATGTGGAGCTGCTCTGCTCTTGGTCATTTGTAAGTTCCACTGGCTTCTGAGTAAAATGGTCAGGTATCCAGCCCTTTCTACTACTAGGAAGTTCGTCCTAATCATTTCCTTGCTCTTGGCAAGAAGAAGGGAGAATTTTGTATAACTGTTCGCACAGATTCAGAACGCCATGCAGGACCCGCAGACAGACGTCCAGAAACATCCCACGGCTAGCCATGCCACAACCACCTGGGGTCGGTTCTGCTCCAAGGAGGCAACATTTCTGACCATACCCCTGTCGAAGCCTGGCCCCCTCTTGGGAAAGGGCACCTCCATTCAGAGAAAGCCTTCGGGCCTCTGTGAGAACGCATTTGCCCTTCACGGGGTTCAGCCCTCCCCCCCCCCCATCTCTCCCTGCCGGCCCATTCAGAGGCCCTGAAATCCACAGGGCATCAGAGAGACGACTGTTCCTGTGCAAGCACTGCCTGAGTGCTCTTCCTTTCAGGTTTGCCTTTTTCCCCATGTGAGGAGTTTTGTACAAGCTCTCGGGGTCTCCTTTCCTCTGAGTTTGTCTGCACTGTGCCCTACTTCCTCTTGCTGACCCAGCCCTTCCCCGCCGCTGGGCCCAGCCAGCCCCGGGATGGCAGAGTGTGGAGGCCGGGTAGGGTGGCTTCTGGTGCACATTCCTGCCACAGGTGGTGGCCTTAGATGGCGCCCTCCTTCTCCTGCTACCCAGCGCCTGCACACAGCCAGCTTAGGAAGCAGCAAAGACACGGGGAAACCTCACCCACAAAGACAGGCTTGCCAGAAGGTACCAGCAGGCCCAGGAGACAATGGACCATGGATCCCCCACCTCTGCCACCCACTCTGATGCACGTGGCACCCCTGTGTGTGGCTTTGAAGCTGCTTGCATCCTTGTAGCCAGAGGGTGTATTTCTACGGCGCTCAGCTGGGCTGTTCTCCGTCTTTTCCTCTCTGCTCTGGCCTAGGATGCTGAGTGGCTGGGTTGCTTCAAGCCTGCTTGTGCCTACTTGTCTCTTGTGCCCTTAAGACGACATGGGCATAGTGGACCCCCTGCCACCCTCAGACCCCAAAAAGAAGGGCACTGGGTGGGGGGCTGCCTTCAGAGGGTGTGAGGATTCAGATGGAAAGATCTGACAGCTGTGCAAAGGAGGTCAGTTGTTCAAAGCAGCTTTCCTCGGGGTTAATTAGAGTATTTGGAAAAAGAGTCTAAATTAAATAGGTGCTCAGGGCTTATTTGCTTTCCCTACAGTAATTGGCTTTTACAGGGGATAGAAAGCTTTACCATCTAACAACGATGTGATCCAGAAAAGTCTTTGCCCAGACAGCTAGTTTTCAGAAGTGACGGACGTTTTTGGCCTGGCTGGGATCGTGAGCAGGCTGTAGGTGTCGGAGGGCAGGGCCAGGACAAGGCTTTTCCTCACCCCTGGGGCTCTTGCCCTTGACTGGCTCCTCCTGACTGGTCTAAAGAAAGCAAATCTGTTTTATGGAGCAGACCTGCATCAGCCTGCTTTCTTCCTCTCCGTCTGTGGACAGGACCTGAGGTAACTGGGATCATGACACTGACCTTGGTGGGGCCGGATGCCTAATAGTTTTAGTAAGAGAGCAATTCCCACTGGGGAGCCATGGAAAGCACATCAGTACACCCTGTCCCAATTTAACCAAAATGTGCTCACTTCAGTGTCTCTGCAAGATTCTAGAAGGCCAGGCTAATAGAATCAATGAGCACAGTGGTGTTAAACTCAAAGGTATCTGACATGTTTGCCAACAATGTCCCCATCTGAGTCCATGGGGACAGGTGAGTGGACAGAGGTCTGAGGTGTTAATATTCCCGTAGGTCGCTTTCATAGTCAGAATCAGCAACCTTACATTCTTCGCAGACACGCTGGTGTCTTATTAGAAATGCAGTAAATAGAATTTAATGCAATTGAAAAGAAATCCAGCAGCCTCTAATCTAAAGAATGTCATTTCAGGAAAATAGCAGCGACTGACAATTTACTGCCCCTAAATTGGAAAATCAGTTTTAGAACATCGTAAACTTTTAATTGCATACAGCATGGAAACAGATTTAAAACAGAAAGGAGGGGAAAGCAGAGCTCACGTGTACCAAAGAGCTTCACATTACAGGCCAGGCAGTCACAGCATTTCATTTCATCTGAACAGCAGCCAGATGACACTAGAGTCACTTTCCCTGAGTTATAAATGACAAACTGGAGGCCCAGCATAGAAACATATCTTGCCCAAGGTCATGGGGTAGAAAGTTGCAGAGTTTGGATTTGAAATCAGGTCCGTTGGCTCCAATGCCTGAACTCCTATAGAGCATATGCACGGGAACGCTTTCTTTCTTCCTCAGATTGACTCCAACACCTGTGACATAGCGGTTCCAGAAGTCAGTGGCCTGACCGTGGCCGTTCCTGCTTCTCCGCACTTTGGATCTACTTGTGGCACAGGAGACATCATGCGCAGTGCCATGAGAGACAGGACAAAGAAGGCATGGGAAGGTTCCTCTCCCTTCCTTCTAAATTGCATTCTGGAAGACGTCGCCTTCATCAGCTCTTCTGGAATATATTTAGAAACTGGGTTCGAATGTGTGCCAGTGTTCTCCCTGAAGGCGCACACCCCCTGCTCTGTGAAAGCCAGAGTTGAGACGTTTTCAGAAAGTGTAGTCCAGCGTAGGGAACTAATCGGCCTGAGTCAACCACAAAAGCCCTCTCCTTAGAGACCAGGTTAGCCAGAGCTGCATTCTGACTCCACGGTTTCTTCGGCCCACGCCGACAAGGAAGGAAAGCCATGTTGCAGAACAATGCTTTCAAAACATTTTATTTGCAACATGATCCTTTGTAAAGGTGAGCTAAGAAGCAGGGTCAGCTAACACAGGACTTCTCTTCCTTTGGCTGGCGCACCCAGCATCAGTCTATGTCTCCAGGGGGGAGCAAGGGAAGCCCCCAGTAGATTCCACCTCAATCTGATACAAAGATATGTGTTTGCCGCGGGTAACCTCACACCACATGGCACGCAGCTGCCGAGTTGCACGGCGCCGTATGAACCCAAGTGACGCCTTAATGTATCATGTTAAATCACATCCCACACCTTCTTGGATCCGAGAGAAAGTGCCTGGGCCAGAGGGAGCGGCCGCATTTCTTTCTTCCATTCTCTTGTACCTTCTAATTAATTTTTCTAATGGTTCCTTGATGTAGTAAACCATTTATCATGGGCACCTTCTTCCGAGGCTTTTCTCCTTCCAAGTTATTAACATGTCCAGGGCCTTCCTAGGGAAAGTTTCTAGGACTTGGCTGCCTGCTGCCCCCAGGAGAATGCCAGTTACGTGTCACGGTTGTCCGTATCGTGTGCACGGATAGCGCTCTGTGCCAGGCCACCGCTGATTCGCGGATTGTACTTTTTATCCAGCAACGGCCCTGAATGGAGAAAGAGCCAGGAAGTAGAGCTTCATCTCGTGAGGTTTTGTAGATGGAGCCAGTTCTGGAAGCCACTGGCCCAGCTGACGCACAGCTGAAAGCCTTAGCAGGAGCACCAGGGCCTGAATGGGGAGGGGACGAGTTTATTAAGCGAGGCACCTGCCAGAGGAGGTGGAATCACAAAGGGGAGTCGTCTTGAGAGCCAGGGAGGGCCTGGAAACGATCTATTGACTTCAACTTACTCTGATCTGGGCTTCTTGAGATTTCAGGAAAAACTTCTTGGAAAAAGTCCAACTGTCATGCAACGTGCTCCCTTACACACCTAACACTATTAGTGTCTATGCCTACTGAGCATTTACTGCAAGTGAGGGACTGTGTATACACCATCTCATTCAATCCTCACCGGTGCAGAGAGGTGAGAAATATCAGCCTGTGTGACAAAGAGAGAGACTTGCCTGGGCCACAAAGCTAAAGTAGGAAACTTGAGACGGGGTGCCCCAGTCCCAAAGCCAAGTCACCCTCAGGCTAGATACACACAAGCAGTTATGCCCTTGGGGCTCCGGCCTTTGTGATAAAGTTCTAAGCGGAGTCTCAGGCAAAGAACACATCCAGCCCCCACTGTATTTGCTGCCTAAACTCGAAAGGTGCCGCCATTAAAGCTAGATTGAACCAGAGCTCTCGCTGCGATGATATTTTGGCAGATTCACACCCTTGACAAGATTGCTGTCTATGATGAAAGTTGATTCAAGGTCTTGGGACCATTTTTCACATGAGACCCACGTTCATTAGTGGGGAGTGTGTGGTAGGGACACCTGGCCAGCTTAATTTGACCTGGTAACACAGAAGCGAGGAGCCCCTTAATCTGTCCCCCGGAGCCAGCCCTGTTCCCTGCTGAGGTGCGCCTCATAAATTCAGCCATTGTGTCTGTGAGCGCCTTGGCTGGAGCTGGTTTTATGAGATATCACGGTACTGTGCTGTGCACCTGTGTAGCTGAGAGCAGAATGTTCGCTTTGGGCGCGAAAAAAAATACCCAGGCACTGGAAGGAATTCAAACACAATCCCCTTTTGTTAGAGGTAAACGAGGAGCACGCAGCCTGGAGTCACTTTGCGAATGATAATTGAAAGAAACTCATGAGTCTCTACTTTACATCCATATCCTTTCAGCCTTTGGATAAAATTTCACATACCCAGCGAGGTAACGGGCATTATTTTGCTCCCCGCCAGCCAAGATTTTCTGGGATCCTTCGGCTTTCTCCCTTCCCACTGCCTTTGGCCCGGCCACCATTAGGACAGGAACTGTCCTGCTACTTTGCCTCAAAATAGAGCACTTGGCAGAAATGCTCGTTTGAATGTTGCTCTTCTCCTGTATAAATCAGAAACTCCCAGGTCTAAGTGTGTAACCCTTTCCACGCCATGATTGTGTGTCAGACTCCAAAGAGCAGGACATATGGCCCTGGCAGGCAACGGAGCAAGGGTCCCTTGGCTGCTTTATGTTAGTGATCTGTGGCTCAAATAGGAGCCACCCCAGTCAGGAGGCTGCGTGCTCCAGCTGACAAAGCACTTACAATGAAGGTAGAGAGTCTTGAGAATCTGTCAGCCTGCTTCTTCACCTTAGGTCAATCAATTACTTTCCTGCATTTCAATTCTTTCTTCCCCCTGAATAGTGGGAATAACATGTATTCACCCAATTCCTAGGATGCTGCGAGAATTAAATTACACAGTAGCTGCAAAATAATTTGGCTTCATTGGAATTGGGCATTGCCTGAACCTCAATGGAATGAATGTGCAATTCTTAATGGCTTCCATCTTCTGGCCAAGCTGCCTTGGGACCAGAGCGATAAGTTAGGTCCGGATTTCTACCTTTGGCAACATGGGGGTTGGGGAGTGGGGTGGGGAGGTGGTCACGGGGCCAAAGAGAGGTTGTAATCAGACCACGTTGCACAGGATTGCATAGAAATGCCACAGTGTCACTGACACCAATAGCCCGAGTTCCCCACTCGGTGAAGATACCATGGATCCCCGTGGGGGGTGACAGGAAAGAGGGGACACAGGTCTGAGTAGCAGAAACTTTATTATAATTATTATCGTGACAGGGCTGGACTAGATTGCCATCTCTGACCCTCCGAATTGTTCATCCCCTGGAGACTTTGAATCTGGAAAGTCTGGGACAGATGAACACACACACACACACACGAACACGTATGCACACAACGTCTGTAAGAAAGAGCACTAATAAGCCCCACTAGTGTTTCTGTCGCTCTTGGATCCCCACAGACGTCACCCTGTGTCTGTTCCTCCGTGCGCACAGTCATGGCGACACTTCCATTCCCTTTCATTCACTTCCACCTTGCTCGTGCCTCAAGGTCTCTGTCCTGTCTCTTCCCTCAGCCTAGAATATTCGTCCCCCAGATTTTTCCACGGCTAGCTGGCTTTGCTTGTTGTTCAGATCTCAGCTGAAATCTCCCCTGTGTGGAGAGACTTCACCTGACCACTCCCACCTTGAATACCTCATCTTCTGTTTCTTTCCCCCCAGGACTTGATTCATCAGTTTATTCCCTGTGATATTGTTGTTTGCTCATTTTCTGACTTCTTCTTGTGGCAGAGACAAGCAGGTACCTCCTGCTATTCATTCTTCCTTCTTCTTTAGCAGCGGAATCCCAAATTTCAGCCAGGACTGTGGTCAGTCAGAGCAAGACCACATATCCCAGCATCCCTGGCAGTGAGGAATAGCCACAGGTCTCAGTTCTGGTCAATCAAATATAAGTAGATATGTCTTTAGAAGGAGGAGGAGCACTCTTTTTATTCTCTTTCCTTTTTCTTGTCGGCTGGGATGTGAATGTGATTGCTAGGACATAGGCAACCATGTTGGACTTTGAGGTGAAAGCCTCATGCCTAGGACACCAGAGCATTAAGATAATAGGATCCTGGGTCTTTGATGGCATCAGGGTGTGGCCCCTACCATCCCTGGGTCATGACCTCTGGACTTTTACGTGACAGAGAAATTAGGCTGTAACTTGCTTAAGCTATTGTTATGTTGGGTCTTCAGCTATTTGCAGCTAAACTGACTCCTAACTTCTAATGCCAGCTTCTAACCCCACCTTCATACCTCCCACCGCAGAGAATATGAACTCTATCAAAATAAGGATCATACTTGCCTTGTTCAGTACCATATGCCCAGCACTGGAATGATATCCACACATAGTAGTCATTTGGTAAATGCTTATTCAATGACTAGCTTGCTCATGTCTCTTCTTACTTAATTTCTTCCCTTGACTGGCTCCTCCCCCTCTCTGCATTGCACTGCTTTTTTTAAAAAAATATATCATTTATTGTCAAATTGGTTTCCATACAACACCCAGTGCTCATCCCAACAAGTGCCCTCCCCCGTGCCCATCACCCTGCATTGCACCGTTTTAGTTTTCTCTTAACCTCCCTCAAATTTTCTTCTCCCTACATGTCCCTGAAATATAGACATTTCCCCAGTTTATGTCCTTGGCTAACGTGGGATGTAGTAGGCATTTCTGTGCTGATATCCGCATTGCCACAAATCCTTGCAAGCGAAACGGCCCTCCCCACAGCCCAGCGATGGCCATGCGCAGGAATGCCTGCTCCCGTTCCACTTCCGATCGGACGGGGGTCATCAGGTGACCCAGAGGCAGGCAATCTATTGGCTTGTCAGAAACGTCCGTCTTTGCCTGATATCAAAGAATTAACTGTGCTCATGAGAGTCCCTCTATCAAGAATACATAAAAGAAAAATCACCTCCCCTCAGATTTTGCCACTTGTAAAAAACATTATATACAGACGTGAAATTTCTACCCCTTTCCTTTCCCAGGTCTGCCTAAGAAATCTCGTCCTCTTGAGGAAATGAGTATTGGCAGGTGCATGTTTTCCCTGATTATTTTTCTATTTTTAAACAGACATCTGTATATATCTATACAGATGTATGTATGTTTGTGTGCGTTTATTATATAGACTTATCCTCTGTACACTGGTCTGTACCATAGAATCTCTTTAGGCCAAGAAATTCAGATTTACCAGGGATTGATCAGAATTCTTCGAAAATTTTTCCCATAACATATTCCACAATTCCCCACCGATGCAACCTTCAGCATGCTACAATAAGCATCCTAGAAAGATTTCCATACTTGCGTGTGGAAAAGTGGGATTCCTGAGTCAAAGAGAATACACGCAAATTTTTAAAAAATAAATATCATCAAATGAATCTCCAAGATAGTTACCCCAAGTTTACCTTCCCACCCACATATATGAGAATTCCCATTCCCTCATTCTCCCTTTAGCACTGGCCATCACCATTCTTTTTCATTGTGGTCACTCATTTACTAAAAGAATAGTATATCATGATGTTCGTATTTGCGCTTTTTCTGATACTGGCGAAGTTATCTCCAGAGAATGACAGGCGGAGCTAGGGGTGAAGGAACGTGCAGAGAGAGGCTGCCATTTTGAGGAAGAAAGTAGGGTTGAGGTTCTGGGGAAGCAGAAGGTATGAGGACAGGAGGGGCCTGAAGAGGTGAAGGAAACAATGTCAAGCCATAGGGTGAGGAGACAGGGTAGAGACGCAGACGTGTGGCGTGTGGGCGGTGGAGCAGGAGACAGGCTGCACACACACCAGCTGTGCGGCCCTGGTGATGCCTCATAGGCCTAGAACCTTCCTTCCCCCTTGTGCTTGTGTTTCTCGGCCTCTTCTCCCCTCAGGCCTGGCTTTAACTGAGACCACTGTTTGGTTTGCTTTTCCTGGATATCCCCGTCATCTGACATGAGAAAAGCCACTGTCTTCTCACCTTCTCTCCGCTGTCCTCCATGGAACTCTGAGACATCTGTTTCCTCCGTGTCAACCCCACTCAGCCCTGATGGTCCCCATATGTACATTTTCTGTGCCAGCCTCCTGCTTCACATTTCCTTTGGCTGACAGGATGGCTTCAACGCAGTGTCTGGCTGGTACTCCAAGCTCAGTGTATCCAAACCAACCCAGCTCTCCATCTACCCCCCAAATGGAATCATCTAGATTATCCTATATCTCTGTTGATTCCCACCATACTCCTGGTCACAAAGACTTGGAACTGTCACTAAAGACTTTTTAAGAAAAATGTTATCTCCTCTTAAATCTGCCCTCATTTATTATTTTTTATTTTTAATTGTGGTTAAAATATATCTAACATAACATCACCGCCTTAACCATTGTTACGTGCGCAGTTCAGTCATGTTAAGTACATTTACGTTAATATGCAAATATCACTGTCATCCATCTCCCAAATTCTTTTCATCTTGCAAAACTGGAACTCTATACCCATTAAACAACAATACCCATTCCCTACTCTGTAAAGACATTTGGCCCTTCAGTGTCACCAAGGATAGGGGGCAAGATCATCTGGACATCTGCGGGACATGCTACAGTACCTGCCGTAGGCAAATAAGGCCATGGGCAGGAGAGGTAAATAAGTGGATGCGCTACTTATTTCATCCATGCAATGCCCGATAATCACTATTTACCCAGCGTCTAAAACCATGAAGTTTATTTTTACTTCTCAAAACAACTCTCTGGTGGTGTTTGTTTCTTGGTTGGTTTCATTGATGGGGAAACAGAGTCCCAGAGGTTAAGTAACAGCCTGGCTAACACAACCTATAAAAGGCAGGCCAGGTGAGTCTGGCTGCAGCGCACCTCTTGACCACCAGGTCTGCTTCTCCCTGGCTCATCTCTTCCTTGCTGCGACCCCCTCGGGTACCTCCTGTGTCCATGCCAGCACATGCCATCGCTAGCCCTGCGATTGTGAGGCTCTGATACGTCTCTCCCCTCCCCGATCCTTCTCCCTCCCCTCCCCGATCCTTCTCCCTCCCCTCCCCGATCCTTCTCCACTTGTTCCCACGGAAAAGGCTTGCTCAGTTGCGGCTCTGCCTGCGCGCCCCCTGCTTGACTTCCTCACGTTTCTATAGACATGCACGTCCTCCCCTAATGAAGTTCAAGCTCACTGCCTGGCATTTGAACCCTCCCACACATGCTTCCCACTGCCTTCCCAGCTGCTGCTTTGTCCCCGTTGTCCCAGCCACGCTCCAACTTACATTTTCTTGCCTCTGTCCCTTTGCTTTTCTTATTTCTCATGTCCCAGATGCCCTTCTCCATTCTACCACCAAGATCTATGTCTGTTCTGGTTGTCATGGCCTCCCCCGGACCTAGACCAGTGCCTGACACATAGTAGGCACGTAATAAAGTTTTATTGAGTGAAGGAATGAATGTTGCAATGCCTCCTACCACTTAAGGTTCCATTGGAGGTGCCACCCCGTCAGGAAACCGTCTCTGATACTTCCCACGGGACTGGACGTCCTTCTTGGCCCCTCATTTGTTCTTATCTTTGCATATGTCATAGTCTGAACTAAACTACAGTTTTTGGCTACTTAGCCTTTCAATTAGATTGTAAGTTTCTTGAGACAGAGATACTGTCTTTTTTTTTTTTTTTCTTTTAACATTTCTATACCTTTCCCTGCATGGGCTTATGCATGTGGGTGCTTACACACACACACACCACAGACACAAGCACAGTGCTGAGCACCAGTCTTATGCATCCAGCACCGTTACTCAGCAGGTGTTAGTTGATTTGAACTGAATCATCCGATTATCCCGCCTACCCTCCCTTCTTTCTGCAGGCACTGGGACTTCGTCCCTCCTTCCACTGCATTCCTGCCCTGGCCCCTATTTCTCCATCATGTTGTCACCACAGTGTTGCCAACTGGCACCCTTGGGCCAGAGGATAATTCACGTCGCTGTCACGCTATCAGCTCTCCCCACACAGTGCAACAGGTATAGGATGAAAATGGATGCTTACAAGAACCTTTAATTTATATGCCAGACCAGGAACGGTGGTAGGGAGGTCCGATGACAAATCTAACATCTGCTGGAATAATAAAAATGATGCGCATTTAGGGCACTCTCCCGAGGTGACTGATACTACTTAAGCACTTCGTGTCCTCCATTTAAACCTCCACCGTCTCACCCTGTGAGATGACTATTATCATCTCCATTTTATAGCTGAGGAACGACACAGAGAGGTTAAATAACCATCCCAAGATCACACAGCTTGTGTCAGCGTCTAAGTTCAAACCACAGATGCCCCCAGGGGGAGACTGAACTTGTCAGGGAAGGAGTGAGATGGTCCAGCAAGGGCTTACAGGGGGAGAGAAGTTGAAGACAAGCATTTGCTGTGAATTTGGGGGGGGGGTGCATATTTGAAGGGGACCACGGTCATTTTGCTTGCATCTCCAAACTTACCTGAGGGCTGGTCTTTCAATAAATGAAGACTGAGTAAGATGGAGCAGCACTCCAGACAGATAGATCTTTCCTGGGGAAGCCAGACACTGAAATCATGCCCTTGCTAGTCCAGGGGCATTTCAAAGTAGAACACTGCGTTTGAAAAAACTCCTTTCTATGAGGCATTTAGAGCACTTCCTAGATCGTAGGTAATTAATCCAAGGAACACCCTGGGAAGAATGGGAACAGGAGCAAGAAATATTGCCTTCCTTTGACTGATGGAGAAATTAAGCACAGAGCAGTCAAGTGCCTTTTTTGATGTGATATAAGAAGTCGGCTGAGGATGCAAGGAGACTAATTCTCCTCCTGGCTCAGCGTTTTGTCCTAACAGCTCTGCTGGGCTGAGGACTAACCCGTGCACGCATAGCTAGCCATGAGGCTTGAATGCAGAGCCATGACCCAGATATCCCAAGGACTAAAACATTTATTTTATCTGATGTTCAAACCCCAAAGTCCTCATTAAAAGATATTTAAAAATAAATAGTCATCATCGTTTTCAAGTTAACCTAAGGGTTACACTTCTCATTCATTCTTTCGGGGCAGTAATTTGTGTTCAATTCCTAGAACAGTGCGAGGCACATAGTAGGTGCTTGCTAAATGGTTACTGAGTAATGAGTTTCTTTGTTCACATGTTTCGCTTTGGTAAGATCAGTTGGAGTCCTGTTTTTATGACTCGGTAAGCCTAATTTTAAAATATTAGAGTGAGGGGTGCCTGTGTGGCTTAGTCAGTTAAGCATCCGACTTCGGCTCAGGTCATGATCTCCCAATCCATGAGTTTGAGCCCCGCGTCAGCCCCTGTGCTGATGGCTCAGAGTCTGGATTCTGCTTCAGATCCTATGTCTCCCTCTTTCTCTGCCTCTCCCCCACTCGTGCTCTCTCTTTCTCAAAAAATAAATACACATTATAAAATAAAATATCAGACTGAATGTTTGGAAGTCAGTGAAAATGATGATAATGATAGTAAATCCTGACCTATTGCCTGTGAAGCCAAATCTTTTTCCACTTCTCACATAAGTCATATGTTGCTGAGTTTGGTTTTACTGGTGATAATTTTTTTTTCTAAACCTATGTCTCTTAAATGACTTCCTTTGTGATTAGCCTCCTCTATCAGGAGGCCACCTAGAATTAAAATTGACACCATGGATTAGTATGAAATAAACTAGTTCATTAAGGGTTCAACTATGCTGTTAGTATAGGGTTCAATTTGCCCAAAGGGCGCTAACCTTTTCCCTGAAGAACCAGCAAGTCTGATTTGATACCTGTCCCTAAGTTACATCTTTAAGACTAATTTGCATTATCGGTAGAACACAGTTTTCTACACCATGGCAAGCTTTGGTCTAACCTCCACTTAAGTAGTGCCCAAGAAGTGGAGTATCAATGAAATTTCATTATATTCTGTCCTTCCTCCGCTACTTCTTCCTTTAAAAACAATCCATTTTGTGTAACATCCAAAGAGAACTGTGATAAAGGCATATGAAGATGACAGTCATTACAATCATTCATCGGTAACTCCCTTTCCCCTCCTTCCAGGTGCCGGTAGGATTTCATGTCCCCATGTCTTTGAAGTTAGCCTTCACACCATGTGACTTGCTTTGGCCAATGAAACATGAGCAGACGTGATGTGTGTCAATTACCAGCAGAAGTCCGTAAGACTTTAGGTCTTGCAGGTGCATGATTTATTTATTTGTTTATATTGTTTATATTTACATATTTATATGTCTCCGTTCCCTAGCTCTGGTGACTGGCAACATTCTAGATGACAGAAGCCCCATCATGCCAGGACACTGAGAGAATGGGATAGAACTCCCCCGCCACCTGAGAATGGGCCCAGGACAGAATGGGATAGAACTCCCCCGCCACCTGAGAATACCGTATAGGGTGAGAAATAAACCACTATCATTTCACACCACTGAAATTTTTGTTTGCTATTGGAGTATAACCGCACCCACCCTGATTGATAAATGAGATTTCAAGTCATCATGCTCTGGTTTCGAAAATGTGAATCTGTCTCCCCCACCCCCTCACCATCCCCACAGCTCACCTCCCTCTCTCTTTTTCCCTTTCTTCTAGAAATGATACTCTGACTTCCAGATGCTGTTATGATTAAGTAAATTCAATAGTTTTTCATGTGTGGTTTGTTTTCTTTTTTAATTTCAAGAGAATGATAGACTGCAGAGACTAGAGGCTTCTATCCAGCCATGCACCTCATAGAGGTAAGGGTCTTATTGGAGGGCCCAGCGTGTGACTGGAGCTTTGAGCAATGCAGTGAGTGTCTCAGCTGCCCTGCGTCTTCAGTGACAGCAGCTGTCTATAGAAATGCCAGGACCAGCAGCTGCCATCTTTTAGCAGTCACACCTTGCTCATCTGTTTAAAGCGGCTACCCCTCATGCATATGGGAACAAGCTAATTCAGTAAATAACAGAGTTCCAGTGATCAAGAAGCCTGAGTTGTTGCCAATGCCTTATGACTCTTTTGTAAACCTAGTTTTCTCATCTGTAAACTAGGGATGATAGGACTCCTTGCCTGCTACTTAAAAACAGTATGTGTGCATTGCTTAGACCTGGTGAAAGGTCTCTAGCACACTTCTCATGGAACACGAGCCCCTGACCAATATCTACAGCGCCTCTCGTAGAAAACCAGCTCCTGAACACAGGGCAAAAAGATCTGTTTTGAGGAGTTTGGATCATCTGATCAAACAAGTCTCTACTAAATCATTGTTTTAAATATTACTAGACCTTGTTTTTCAGAGCCATTTTAGATTTACAGAAAAACTGAGCAGGAAGTACAGACAGTTTCCTCATACCCCCAGCACGGGGTTTTTCTTGTGATCCACATCTTGCATTAGTGTGGTGCATTTGTTGTCATTGATAAACCGATATTGACACATGATTATTAACGAGAGTCCATAGTTTATATTAGAGTTCTCTCTGTGTCGCATGGTTCTATGGGTTTTGACAAATGCGTGGTGTCATGAAGCCACCGTTGTGTGTCATAGTGTCATGTATCCACTGTTGTGTGTTTTGCTGCCCTAAATGTCCCCTATTCATTCCTCCCTCTGCCCCCCAAATCGCTGGCAGTCCCTGATCTTTTTACCATCCCTATAGTTTTGATCTATCCAGAATGTCACATTAGTTGGACTATTACAATATTTAGCCTTTTCACACTGGCTTCTTTCACTTAGCAATAGGCATTTAAAGTTGCTTCATGTCTTTTCACAACTTGATAGCTCATTTCTTTTTATTTCTAAATAGTATTCGATTGTATGAACGTACCTTAGTTTGCTTATTCATTTACATTGAAGGACATCTTGGTTGCTTCCAATTTTTGGCAAACATTAATAAAGCTGCTATATACACCTGTGTGCAGGTTTTTGGTGTGGACACAAGTTTTCAGCTTATTTGTGTAGAGATCAAAGAGGACAACTGCTGGATCTTATGCTAAGAGTATGTCTAATTTTTTAAGGAACTACCAGACTGCCATCCAAAGTGTATACCATTCACAAAGAATGAGAGTTTCCATTGTGCCATATGCTTGCCAACATTTGATGTCGTCACAGTTCTGGATTTTAGCCATTTTAACAGGTCTGCAATTGTATCTCACTGTTGTTTTAACTCAGAATTCCTTCAAGATATATGATGTTGAGCATATTTTCATATACTTACTTGCCATTTTTTATCTTCTTTGGTGAGGTGTCTGTTCATATTTTTTGCCCACTTCTTAATTGGGTTACTTGTTTTCTTTCATTGAGGTTGAAGCGTTATTTCTATATTCTGGATAAAAATCTTTACAAGATATGTGTTTTGCAAAAATTTCCTCCTGGTTTGTGTTTTTTTTTTTTTTTTTTTTCATTTTCTTTATAGTGCCTTTAACAGAGCAGAAGTTTTTACCTTTAATGAAATTTAACTGACCAAGTTTTTCTTTTATGGATCATGTTTTTAGTATTATCCCTAAAAACTCATTGCCAAGCCCAAGGTCACCTAGATTTTTTTCCTCTATGTTATTTTCCAGAATTTTTTTAGTTTTGCATTTTACTTTTAAGTCTCGAATCCATTTACAGTTAATTTTTGTCAAGGATGGAAGGTCAGTGCTTAAATTCTTTTTTCTTTTTTTGTTTATAGTTGTCTAGTTGTTCAGACCATTGTTTGGAGAGTTTATTTTTTCTCTATGGAATTACCTTTGCTCTTTGTCAAAGATGAGTTGGTTTATATTTGTGTACTATATAGTTGAATATAGTTCTGTACCTTCTACTCCATACTATCGATCTACTGTAATTGTCTATTCTTTTGCCAATACCACACTGTCTTGATTACTATAGCTCTATAGATGTGTTGAATCAGGGAGTGACAGTCCTCCGACTTTGTCTTCCATGTTGTGTGGGCTATTCTGGGTCTTTGGCTTTCCATGTAAATCTTAGAATCTGTTTGTCAATATCCACGAAGTGACTTGTTGAGATTTTGACTGGAATTGGATTTATCAAAAATAAAATGTGCTGTCAGGTCACAATATTTTATTGAGTACTGGATCCCATACTTTCCACTGATGAAACTCAGCAGAATGAGGAAATGTTTATTTCTTTGTGATGGATCCTTCCCTTCCTCTCCAAGTAGAAGCCTGGGATCTGAAAGTGGTAAACTAGTTGGTGTGGCCTAAATTTTTGTATTTCATTTGACATTAAAGTAGTGACCAGTATCTTAAATGGAAATTAAGAAAGGGACCAGCAACACACCTCAGCCTCAATTTCTCTACCTAGTGACTGCAGAGTCACCACTCATACCTCAGTGCTTAATCCTAGGCACCTAAGAAACTGATGTGCTAAGAAACCCTAATCCACGTGCTGTGGACCAGACATAATGTGACATGATCAGAGAAATGCCTTCCAGATTCCAGGAGGCAAATCTTCATGTTTTGATTTGTTATGGTTAGGTTTTTAAACTAAGTTATTTGAAGCACCCCCCTCCAGAGTGTAGAATTTGAAATAACAGCACATTTAACAAAGAAGTCCCCAGAAATGGCCTTGTCTACACCATGTATCAACTGTACTTACTTACTTGGCAGGTACTCAGCTTGCCAGGTAACAGGGTGACCTGCAACGATTCTCTCTTTTCCATCAGTACTGCCTCTCCATGAGGTCAGCTTCTCTTTCCTGGCTCTTGGTTCCAGGAAACCAAGAGTGCTTTGCTTTGCTGCAGTGCTCTCTGAGGAGATAGTATTGAAAAAAGCCAGTGCGGGGCACCTGGGTGGCTTAGTCGGTTGGGCATCCAACTTGGGCTTAGGTCATGATCTCACAGTTTGTGAGTTTGAACCCCACATCAGGCTCTGTGCTGTCGGCTCATTTGACACATGAACCAGGAAGCCTGATGACCCACCACCTCTGGATTGAAGATATCAACATAGACTCACTCTCTCACCAGGGCATTCACTCCTGAAATTCCCTGTCCCCAGATCAAAAACACCTTTTTGAAGCATCAAGGTCAAAGCTCCTTATCTCAATGGTCTGGCCTGAAAACCATTGCCCATCCAAGCATCTTGCTCCATAAAACAGGACTAATAAACTCCCACAAGGCTGAGGTGTTGGGTAATAATGACAGGAAAGCGTTTGGAATTCTTCAGAGGAAAAAGGATATGTAGGGGCCAAATTGCATTACAGTCAATGGAAATAAGAACAAAGTTTTTAAATTGCAAGATCTGGTGAGAGTTTCTCCAGTGAAGCTAGGTGTGAGAGCACATGAATTTCAGTTTCCAGGTCAGACATGCCCCTGCTGGTCTGCGGGAGTTTATGGAAGCCTTCTGATGTCAGCTCTGTGATTTGATTTTATTAGTTTCTGGCGTTGGGTCCTGGGTTTTGAGCAATTCCTATAAAACGTACTCGGGAGTTATTCTTCTCCTTTAAAGAATGTGATGAAACAAGTTTTTAATAAAGTGTTTTGAAAAGGCAACAGGCTGAAAAAAAGCTGGGCAAAGATTCAAGCAAGTAATGAACTGAATGTGTCTCTAATTATGTTAAATTTATAAGTAATAGAATAAGGCGGGGCTGGCAATTACTTTTTGAATGAAATTGCGTGCCTGAAGGAAGAAAAGGCTTCCCTTAAAGTTAGGGAAAATGAAAGAAAGTGCTGTATCATTACGTTTTATTTGAAATATCTTTCACTTTAGATTTCCAAAGGTCCAATCGGTCCAAAAACAGATTCCCCATACACGTTTTGTAGAAATGGACGCTTTTCTCAAACCTAAGTTCGGTTTTGATTTTTTTTTCCCCACATGTGAAGCCTTGAGTCTGGACATCTCCTTGCTGTGTAGTCTTAATGCCCATGGATTTTCCAAGGTGGTGCCCCAAAGTAAGATTCAGAAAGTGATTAGAAAGCGCTCAATAGAACGCTCACACGCCACGCTGGAAAACTCAAGACTTAAACGAATTCGAGCCTTCCAATAAAACAATTTAAGTGGATGTATAAATAATTCATTTGATGCCCACAGAACTGCCTCAGCATCATCTGTCTCTAATAAGCCAAATCCACAAATGAATAGGGTGCTGGCTGGCATTGGGGCTCTGGTCTGTCACAGTGTGACTCGGAATCAAACCCTATCTTGACCAGAGGAACGATCCATCCTATGAGCAGATAACAGGCCGGAGCAGGAAAGCCCTGGGCCGTGATGGGATTTGCTTTCCCGGAATCATGCCATTCTCGCAGGGAGCTCAAGGCCCGTGTCTGCAGGTGCGAGCTGATGTGCTGGGTGACAGGACAGCAGTGGGCCAGGACCCCTGAGGCCAACAGCTTTCTGCTTCAAGGAACTCGTTCTCTGTTGTTTAAATGCACACTTTGTGGTCCCGAGAGCTTTCCATTCCATTCCCACAATACCGCACCAGGTCAGAATTGTTATCCCTGTCCCGGTTTTGCGGATGAGGAAACCAGGATTTAGAAAGGTGTAGTATTTTAGGCAATGCCCGCTGCTAGCCCATGGCAGAGCCAGATTTCAACGTAGACAGTCTGGGTTTCTAACTGCTAGACTATATAGGGATACTCGTGTCCTCCGAAGATGGCCACGCTTAGAGATGGGTTCTGGAAAGTTGATGGGCACAGGTATCAGGCGGCTTCACGGGTAAACTGAAGGGCAGAGAACTCAGTGACTTACTAGCATCACAAACATAGTAAGTCAAGGGCGAATTGGAGATCATCTGGGAGAGCCTGCCTCCCAGCTGGAACAGCTGGAACATGTGGGGCTTATGTGTGACCTGTACACGAGTGGCCTCGCCAGAGCCAGGCACCACAGTGGAGGTTCCCATCTTGCTCTGTCCCCAAGCACCTTCCGCCTGGGATTGGGCCTCAGCTATCGTATGAAGGGAGATAGACTTTCAAGTCTTTTGTGTTCCATTTCATCCCTTGAAGTCTATAGCCACCGTAGCCAGGAAGGATGCTTCGTTATAGAGTCAACCATACTTCACCCTTCAGGATACAGGGCTCTAGTGCTGTGGCCCTGGTAGAAAGCTTACAGAGTGCTGCCACTGGTTCGTCTCCTTGTCCCCATTATCCGCTGACAGGCAGACACGACCTCCTCTCCCCCTGCCCCCCACACCCAATGACAAAAGAACTTGGGGAGGCTTAAACTAAAGTATTATGGCTTTTCTCTAACTGCTCACTACCATCTTGGGCGAAATTTGTGCTTATACATGAATGGCTCTCTACTCCTTTATCCTTCCCTGGAGCCATTTCATCCACCAGATTATGAGTCCTTGAAGCAGGAAGTGAGGTTTTTACCTTTAACGTCCTAGAAAATCTCTGTAAGATATGTCACAAGGATGAAACAAAGTCATTTTTACCTGAGGCTTTGATAACCCTTCTTTAGTCAGAAGCTTTTGCATAAAGCATAATCCTGGCTGAATTTACTCTGCCAGGAGTTAATGCATTTAGCAACAACGCATTATGGCAAATGCCACCGCCTGTCAGGTGTTTAACATCAGGATCATAAAGAACCTGTCTGCTCCAAGTCGGCTTTATCTTTCATCTCCTCCCAACAGATTGACACTTGCTTCTGTTTTTTTCAATCCTTGGATAAAAGACCCGAGGACTGCTTTAGGATTCGGACTTCTGCGTATAACCCTATCAGCTTTGCAAGCCCTGAGACATCCTTTATTTCCTTACCAAAATCCAATGTGATTTGTATTCTGATTTCAAAGACCCCATTCGGAGTGACCTTTACGATGACCCCTTAAAATAACGGACATGCCAGACGGTAGATCCCCGTAGACGCAGGGTCATTGTTTGTCTTTGGATATATCCAGCGGTCTGCATTCTAATGTTTACGTGCCTCCAACTAGTTTTATTATATATCATCATTCTTATCTTCCGCATGCTGATGCCTGTTTTCTTTCCTTTATCTGTTAAGCAGAAGTATATTTCGTGTTCGAAGCGATACATCATAAAGGTAGAAAAAGGTGAACCCTTTGATATATTACAAGTCTCTCATAGCATGAAATAACTATTGCCTATTATTTTACTCCTGACGTTTTTATTTTTAAGGGAATTTCACTTGATTTGTGGTGCTGACACCTCTGATATGTTGTTTCCAGTGACCTTACATCCAAAATCAGTAGCGTGTGACATTTGATGGCCCAGATAAAAAACATTAATGGTGGAAGAGAGGGTTTATTTTCCTGGTCATAAATTAAGTTTAAATAACTCTGAATTTATTTTAAACTCTCCAGTACTTTTTACTGTCCAAGCAATAAATGTATTTATTACTGGGGGCCTACCTGGGCTTCCAACACAGAGCCCGGCTGCTTCCATTCCTTTCCGTCTCCCTCACAGAAAGCTCATCTTACCTGGAAATGCCGATTTGCACCAAACCTTCTCTAATTTCCACTCACAGGGATCAGAGAAAGGGCTGCTGATCGGAGAGGTAAACCGAAAACGTTTTTGTGGCCAATCGGCTTCAGAAAAGCAGGAGTTAATAAAACATTCACCGATGCGGGTAATCCAGCTCTGAATGAATTCTGTTTGGGAATTACACGTAGAGACACAGGCAGGAGCAGTCCCGGCCTGATCCCTCTGTAGCCTCAAGGAAAAGGTTCGTGTTCTGTCCTGACATAATTTTCACAGAAGTGGAAGCCCATTTCCCCCATTTTGATCTTTACACCCTTCCATCTTCATGTGTATGTTTTTTCTGGTGCTCACTCGTTAGATGTACCATCAAATTGTGTGGAGGATTTCTCAGTAGCAAACACTTTATGATTTCAAATTTTTTATCTGTATGTTTGAAAGTTGCCTTGTATATTTTTTTATTGAGATATAATTCACATACCATAAAATTCGCCATTTTAAAGCATACAGTTCAGTGGTTTTTAGTATATTCACAAGGTGGTGTAACCGTCAACAGTGTCTGATCCCAGAACATTTTCATCACCTGGAAAAGAACCCCTTGTGCCTGGCAGCAGCCACTCAGCACTCCTTCCTTTGTCTGGCTTCTGGAAACCACTCCTCTGCCTTCTGTTTCTAGGGATTTGCCTATTCGGGACACTTCATAGAAATGGAATCATACATGTGACTTTTTGCATATGGCTTTTAAAAAAAGTGTTTATTTACTTATTTGTTTATTTTTGAGAGAGAGAAAGAGACAGTGCAAACTAAGGAGGGACAGAACTGAAGCAGCGTCCAGGCTCCGAGCTGTCAGCATAGAGCCCAATGCGGGGCTCGAACCCACTAACTGCAAGTCATGACCTGAGCTGAAGCTGGCCGCTTAACTGACTGAGCCACCCAGGTGACCTTGAATTTGGCTTTTTAAAATTTAGCATGTTTCCAAGATTCATCCCTGTTGCGGCCTGTATTAGTACTCATTCCTTTTTGTGGCTGAATAGTATCCCATTATATGGATATACTGCATTTTATTTATCTGTTCATCAGTAGATGGTTTTTTTCCTTAAAAAGTTTCATGCCTTTCAAAAGTTGCCTTATACTTAATTCCTCGGGGATTTTTTGGAGTTTGGAATATGTTTTAAAAAGTTAGATCTTTGGAAAAAAATGCTATAAAGTACATTACATCTTAATATTTTCACTAATGACAATCACACATCTCTTGTTGATTATGTATAAATTTGATCTGGCCACAAAACGGGAGAAAAGTAGAATCTAAGAAGCTCTTACTTATATGAGTAGGGTAGTAAAACAGTAAGTCGTTTACTAAATATACATTCACATTTAAAGATTACATGTGATTCCTGACTATATGGAATGCTGTTGAAGTAAGTGGCTTTTCACAAAAACTGGCCACCTGATCCCTCTTAGGACCTCAGGGCACTTTTCCTTGGAGTAGAGCGATATCCAATACATGTTTATCCTTCCCTGGACTGGAAATTCTTTGTAGGCAGGGACTGTGTCCACTTCATCTTTATCTCCAGAGCCCCAACAAAATGCTTTGTACCTACAAGGCACTCGGAAAACAAAAACTTGATGAATTAAGCTATGTGCTCTTACTGTGCTCAGTAAGAAAAAAAGAAGAGACTTCCAGAAAGCGCTCTGATCATTGCCAATCGGCTTCCCTTCACCATTTACATAAGAGAGAAGTACCGAGTTCACACTTGTGTTGGTAAATGTCCACAGAGTGAAGATAGCTGTGTGACCACCACCCAGGTCAAAAACCAGTACCCCCCAGCCCTTCTCTCCAAAAGCAACCACTATCCTCACTTCTAGCACCATAGGTGATATTGCACTTTACGTAAATGGACATTTCTTTTATGCTCATGACATTTTCAAAATAAGGAGAAAAAGCAAAGTTGGCAGACCTATAAATAAGGATACTCATGATATACAATCTTTAGATTCTAAGCAGCAAAGACTGAACTAATCTAAAGGGCAGAAACGCAATCCCCATTTTCATTTAGGACTACACTGAATTAAAAAAATACCTCTCGTGATTTCTTATGTTTTAATGATCACTCATTAAACTGCTTAATTTCCAAGCATAGAAAAGTGTGAAGTTGGCCATGTTCATCCATTTCCCTCCACCTTGGATTTTTCTATTTTCATCCCTTCCTTCTTCTCTGAAGGACTTTGTCTTAGTCTGTTTGGGCCACTGCCACCAAAATGCCATAGACTGAGTGGATGGCTAAGAAACAACAAACATTTGTTTCTCACAATTCTGGAAGCTGCAAAGTCCAAGATCGGGGTACCAGCAGATTCGATGTCTAGTGAGGTCTACTTCTCAGTTGGTAGACAGATGGTGGATGGTCTTCTCACCGTGCTCTCAAAGGGCAGAAGGGGCAAAGGAAGCTTTATAAGGGGACCAATTCCATTCATAAGGGCTCTTCACTTGCAACCTAATCAATTCCCCAAAGCCCCACAACTTAATACCATAGTTCCAGCATATGAATTTGGGGGAAACAAAAATATTCAGTCTATAGTAAGACCCCTTCCTAGTTCCATTCCTCAGAAGTCATTGTCAAGGGTGAACTGATAAAACAGCACAGTGTTCAATAACAACTACTGGCCACCTCTTCCTAGTTGATCTCTCAGTATTTGAAAGGACTCACATCCTCAGGAAGCTCTAGAATTTGAGATGGTGTTGCTGTGAGCCTGGGTGCCCTGAGAACAGGGAGCTCAGAGGAATAAGCGTCTGGAGTTCAGCAAATCTTTTGACAAAGTCTATCATGTTACCCTTGAGGACCAGAGGGAGAAATGTGTGACTGGCAGAAGAACAGCCTGATGCTGAACTGGGAAGTAAAACTAATTCACCAGATGACAGACTTATGACGCAAAAAGGTCTTGACAGTCTGAAGTGATAGCCTCAAACTCACTGAATTTAATGGTGATAAACATACGGTTCTGTTATCGAGATAAATAACTAATGACACACCCTACAGGATGAGAGAGGCTGACTGACATCCAGTCGGGTGTAAAAATAAGTCCCAAGGATTTCAGTTGATTATAAGGGCGACATGGTGTGACTGCCAACATACTACTTTAATCATAGTAGTTGATGAGGCCACTGTTCCCCTTTTTTTCTGCCATAGTCAGAAGCATTTGGTGTATTTCATTTGCTTTTGAGCATCACATTTAAGAAGGAAGATGGTATGGGGCACCTGGGTGTCTCAGTCGGTTAAGCGTCCGACTTCAGCTCAGGTCATGAACTCAAGGTCTGTGAGTTCAAGCCGTGCTTCGGGCTCTGTGCTGACAGCTCAGAACCTGGTGCCTGCTTCCGATTCTTTGTCTCCCCCTTCTCTCTGCCCTTCCCTGCTCATGCTTAGTCTCTCTCTGTCCCAATAATAAATAAATGTTAAAAAAAAATTTTAAAAAAGGAAGATGGTATATCTCACAAGAGTTAAAGAAGGAGGAAAGGATAATAAACAATAGGGAAGCCTGGGCCGATACAAGGAATGATGGGAAGGTATGGGCATCCTTAGTACGAGGTGGTCTACGGCTTTCTCCCACCTGAAGGGAGGTGAGAGGTAGCGTGGAGGGGAGCTGCTAACTTGGATATGACCTTGGAAGGCATCTAACCTTTTTGCAAGTTGTGAAAACTGGGCTGTGACCAGATAATCATGAAGTTCATTCCGGGGTGGGGAGGGGAAGCAACAAACGTTATATAACCAGAGATGTATGTGTTTCAGTTGTAGTGTCCCACTCAAGAATAGTTTAGCAGCCAGACTTAATTAAAAGCCAAAGCCGTTAAAAAATTAACTTTTCTCGAAGGACACTGTTTACCCTTCACTCATTGCGATCCAGCAACCTGCCTTCTCCTCTGCTACCTTATTCCTTCTAAAAGCCCCCAGAAGAGAACTAACATTTGTCAAACACTTGCTGTGTGTCAGATCACTTTCACACGTAGTGTCTCATTTAATTTTCACAAGAACCATGCAAAAGATACATGATGATGATGATGATGATGATGATGATTGTACGTGTGAGAAAAGTGCTCTCAGAAAGTATCATTTGCCCAAGGTCACAGCTGGTAAGAGGAGCCCGGGATTTGATTGGAGGCCTTTCTCTCTCCGTGGCAGCGGCCTCACAGAGCTTAGCTGAAGGTTTGTCTGAAGTCAGCCTGTCCTGTTTGCCAGGCTGACAGCTCCAGCTCCATGCTCCCGGCTGGTTTTCGACCTAAGGACAGAGAAACAGGCCGACGGGATGTGGCAGTGTGTTTTTTACTAAGAAAACTTTTCCTCTGGTCTCTAGTTTGCTCTTTCGCGGCAGGATTCCTCTGCTTCCAGCCTTCTCAATGTCCAAAGTGCATATGAGTCCTTCTCATACTCCCCGAGAAATGCAGTGTGGAATGAGCTGACCCAAGGAGAAAGGACTCCAGGTGACAGTTTTGCATTTCCTTTAGATGGCTGCCAACACCAAATGTTTGACCTGCCCTGAGTTTGCTGTCTTTCCGGTACATGGCTAGCTCTTCAGTCTCACAAAGGCCTCCCCAGAGCCAACCAGAGACATGGTGGTTTTGGTTAATTATATTATTGCAGATAAGGTGGCATGCTTCAGGGCTCGGACAGTAGGCTACAGGGCATATTGGCCCTAGTTGAGTCATAAGGCGACACTTCTAGGTAAGAAAAGATCGGCGCTCCACATTTCACTGCCTAGTTCAGGGCTACCAACAAATGTTTATCAAATGAATGAGTGAATGAACGAATGCATGCTCAGTGTCCTGCTCATGTGACTCCCAGCTGTCAATGAGGCCGGCTGGGAAAGCTGCTCTTCCTGCCAGCCTGAGTGTGTGATGGCTCGAGAGAGTGCTGATTTTTGAGAGTCAAGTAAGTACATTGTACAAGGCATAGTAATTAATTCCTCTTGTTCATTAAATAATTTATTAATGGGCCAGGGCACCTGAGTGGCTCAGTCGGTTGAGCGTCGACTTCAGCTCAGGTCAAGATCTCACAGTTCATGGATTCAAGCCCGCGTTGGGCTCTGTGCTGACAGCTCAGAGCCTGGAGCCTGTTTCGGATTCTGTGTCTCCCTCTCTCTCTGACCTCCCCTGCTCATGCTGTCTCTCTCTCTCTCTCTCAGAAATAAATAAAACATTAAAAAAAATTTTTTTTAATTTATTAATGGGTGAAAGTTGGTCCCAATTTGTGCAAAAAAAGAAGAAAAAAAAAAAGAACATTTGGTTCTACAGATCAGACCTCATCAGTGTCATACTGAGGACAACTTTGAAAAGTTAAGCACCCTGCATCCTGAGAATTCTGAAGAACCACATCCATTGTCTTATACCCATTTGATCGAGGGGAGAAAAGCCATGCAAAGCAAGAGTGGCAGAGGAAAATGGGTAACAAGTCAGGAAAACCCTACACAGTAAGAAGAAAAAGTCTGACCTATCTTTTAGTGTGTTTAATGGAAGAGGCAGGTCAGATCACTCCATCACTGTGAAAAAGAAAGCTTCAGGGAAGAAAGTTGACCTTCCCATGTTTGGGGCTGAATCTAGAGCTGAGCACTGCGGCCTGTTCCAGTGGGGGAGGGGGGGAGGTCCCTCCCATGCATGGATGCAACATCTCACTAGTATGGGGCACTGATAATGATCTGATAAGCTCTCTCATCCATTACTGATAGATGCCTTCCAGAAGATCTCCACAGACATAACACTTCGGCCGATTATGTGAACCCCTTTCCCCTGGTCTCCATCATTTACCCCACCCCCCTTTTACTGCCAGGAATCCTTGCTTTGTCAGTGGTCACTGATACTTCTGATTTTACTTGGAGGCTTGGGAGGGTTGGAAAGTGATGGAGGAAAGAAGGAGGTTTGGATAGCTCTTGAGTTTTCAGCAGGGCCGCCTGGTTGCTCACAGCCAGTAATGGTGAGCAAAAGGCTGTGAAAACCAGATCCCCCCCCAACCCCATTTCAGACCCTCCCCCATCACTGACTAATTGATTAACCAAGGGTTCGTGAAGAGAATGATTTGATGAGGGTAATTTATAGAGATGGTATCTTTTGTCATCATTTGTCTTTGAAAACATAGAAGAAAACTACTTTCAAGAGGACATAGCCCGCCAGCATGAGCAATGGTGGATGGAGTATCATCAGTTATAGCAGACTGCTCAATTTTGTACCTTTTCAGCCAGTCAAATATCCAATAGCCACAAAGGGAGGGAAGAAAAAACCCCACATCTTCACTTTCTGTGTTTTAAACTTTTCCAGCATTGGCTTATGAAAATATTTGGGGTTGTTCACTGCTCTGCTCTCTGTAGCATAAACATTTATTTAAATGGGGCTGTCTCTAGTAATGAAGAATGAAGGAAAAACAATGGTCTGATTTTGACAAATTAACTTGTGATTTGGAGAGTCAGTGAAGCAAGGAAGAGACATTCCTAACTATACTAATTAAATGAGCTTGCAACATTTATTTTAATGCAATGGAACCAGCCATATGAAGATGAACATTTTAATTTATTTTGCAGTGACATTATGAAAAATCTCACTGCTGCAGATTATCTACAAAAACAAATCTCATCAGCATCGAGGTTTGTGCAGGAAATTTCCATCTTTCACACGAGCCTGACCTTCCCCAGTGGAAGCAAGTGCGAATGAGCTAAGTTACTTGAAAAGTTTTTCTGAAGGTTGTCTTTCCACCGAGGCCAGGCTTTATGTTCAAATGACTTCTGTGCCAAACACATCCATTTTTCATGGTGTGGCGTAGATGAAAAATTCCGAATCCATTCTACGGGGAATGCAAATATAGCTCATTAGTTCTAAAACATTTTTCACGAAAGACTGCGGAGTATTCGCCAGCAGATGAGGCTGCATAGTGCCAGCCAAGAATGAACACCACATGTCCCACTAATTGTTTTTTAAAGTTGTTCCTTTCCTCTCTGGCTCCCAGTAGCTATTGAAAATAGGAAACAATATGAAAAATGGAGGGAGAGCCGAGCTTACTTTGACATTATTCTGTACTTGCTGTCTTGTCTTCTTTTTTTTTCTTCCCTCTCTCTCTCTCTCTCTATGCGGCCATATTCTAAAAGGAAAAGACACAGTTTTGTGGATAACTGAAGCGTTTCTGCTTCTCCTAGAGACAAAGAGAGTGCAAGGTGGTTCGAGAGTCAACTATTACCTGAGGGCCGGGTCGCTGGAGCCTTCTCCACAGGCTCTGCGGGTGGGCGGGCTGATACAGCACCAGACAGACAAAATGGCTTCCTTCCAGAGAGAGGGGTGGGTGGGCTGCTGGCTCCTGGCCACCACCTCAACCAGCTTTAAGGAAGTCACACAGTCCAGAGGTGTCTTCCAGCCTGACATTCCCCCTGGAGCTCTGCCAGGGAACCTCAGAGGAGAGCAGACCGCCTCCCTTTCTGAGCCGGCACTGTCTGCGGGCTATTGTTGGAGGCCGGGGGAGGGCACAAAGCCCTCTTGCTGCCGACTGTTTCCCTCAACACCCCCACCTATTGTTTCCCACCTGGGGGGCCTGAGGTGGTCTAGCTGGACCACACTGCTCTAGGTAAACTTTGATTTCCTGTGGGGTGTCTCTATGGCCTTGGCCTCTTCCTATCAATTCACTACAGAGGCTGTAAAGGAGGAGAGGCCACACCCTTCTGGAGTTTGGACCAATCCTCTTCAGGCGTGGACTCAGCGCACGCCAGCGCCCTTTATGGGGTTTACTTTCACTGACAGGTGCTGAGCTCTCCAGCCTCCGGTTCCCAGCCTGCCAGAGCCTCCCGGCCTGGCTCCTTGCAGCGTCCCTCTGAGCTCTTCCTTCTGCCCTGGGCATAGGAAGCAGCTGAGAATGCATTCCTCACCCCAGAGCATCCTCTGCCCTTGGCATTTACGGGACTAGTGGCCACGGGCCCAGCAAACACACACGGCCTGAGGGGGAGGTCGGGTCCACCCAGGTAAGAAAGGTTGGTTTTCCCCACCCTGACCTCAGCAGGGTCTCAAACACCTATGCCACCCACAAGCATTGTGCAGTTACCTGGGCAGCTCCTTGGTGTCCTAAAGGGCCCAGAGCAATCTGGATTCAGTCTAGAAGCAGGATAGCCAGCCCTCCTCCCTGGTTGGCAGGGTGGCAGATGTCCCCTGGGGAGGGTCGTGTTGCTGAACCGTTCTTCAGGATGGGAAGCAAGCCCCCCTGTGGAATTATTCGGAAAGTAACCACATTATTGTTTGCTCAGCAACGGACATTGCCTCCAGTTTGTCAGCTATTAGCTGTTTGAGGAATGATTGTTTTGTGAAAAAACAGTCACAGTACTCTGTGCACCTGGGTGGCTCAGTTGGTTAAATATCTAACTCTTGATTTTGGCTGAGGTCATGATCTCCCGGTTCACGGGTTCAAGCCCCACATTGGGCTCAAGGTTGGCAGTGTGGATCCTACTTGGGATTCTCTCTTCCCTCGCTCTCTGTCCCTACTCAGCTCTCTCTCTTGCTCGCTCTATCTCAAAATAAATAAATTAACTTTTCAAAAAAGCCTTGGTGCTCAGAAGAATAAATGCACAGTTTTCTCAGGGCAGGGAATTAAAGTGAATTACAAGCAAATCCATCGATAGGACAAGGTATTCCCACTTCTCTCCTACCATCTCTTTGCAAAAGCCAAATAACCCAGTTAAAGATTAGGAAGATTATAAATCACAGGGTAAGATGGGCCCACTTAGGGTTCTGTTGGGGCTTACTCAACCAATAGCCCCGTGGAGAATTCCTCCAGCATTCTATGAGATGATAGAATTAGGTTTCCTGGAATGAGCATGATACATTTGAATATGAGTCCTTGAAGACATCTTAGAAACTGACTGTCTGCAGACAGTGTCCGCTGACCTTGCCTCTTTAATGGCCCTGACTTCAGATCCCTGTCCAAGCCCAAGACAGCCTGGCACATGGCAGGCATTCAATAAGTGTGAAATGACAAGGTTAGAAAATAATCTTTGGGGGTGGGGGGTGGGGGAGAAGAGCGTGCAGGAGTGACAGTGCGCCTTGGCTCCAGGAGCTTTTCTGGAGGCTTCCAAACTCAGGAAGTACGGGATCCCGTCTCGTCCAAAGCCAACCTACTGGCTAATAATTCCCAATGCTGGAGGCAGCACCATATGGTGGCTCAAGGAGGAGCCTCTGTCTGCATTTGAGCCCATTCTGATCCTTGCTAGCTCTGTTTCCTTGGGCAGATTGTACTTGTGACTCAGTTTCTTCATTAGTAAAATGGTGACAGCAACAATAGTATCTTCTTTGTAGAGTCGTAGTGACACTAAATTACATAAAGCTCCGTTTCTCCAGATGGCCCTTTGGCTGGAAAGACCGTAAAAGATGGAATAAGAGATCTCAGGCTCCTGTACAACTGAGACTTCCGAGGGAATCTTGATGGGGACCTAGCTCAACCCTTTTGTTTTACAGATATGGGGACTGGGGTCCTAAAATGGAAGCTGACGGTCCCATAGCTAATGTCAGGGCTGGTTCCCAGCTCAGGAGTCCTCAGCTCAGAGTGTGAAACAGGCCACAAAATCTATAGGTGCGCTCAAGTCCCATCTCCGAGGGGCAGCGACATCACTGCTTAGTTGGCGGATATTTATCAGAACCCTGTATTTGGCACCCTTTGTGTTTCTGCTCAGGAGACTTCAGAACGTAGTTGGAAAGATACAAATATATGAGAATTATTGCAAATCTCATTGAGTGTATTAACAACACAGCATAGCCTGTGTATAGTAAGCACATGGGAGTCAGAATAAAGGGTGGGACGGGGTGGGCATCATTTACAAAAACTCCCAAGATGCTCACTTTCCTAGGACACGGCAGCAGTTGGCCCGGTCCCCAGTCCCACCTCTCCGAGGGAAGAGGAAGACTCTACAGTTTCCTCTATAGTGGGGCACAAATTCAAGTTAAATCACAACTTATCTTACGCCTTTATTTGCCTGTGACTAAACTGGCCTCTCTGCTGAGCCCCCAGCAGTAGGAGGGGAGAATGAACCAACTGTCCAATCCTGTTTACATGTAGCCCGGCTGATGTAACAGTCCTTTTAGGTGGCGTCAAGACTCTTTTTGCTGGAATTATTTCACTCTCAGAGACCACCACCCTCTCCTACACCATCTTCTCCCTCTCTGGAGGTATTCAAATATGTGATGGGAGGGAGGGACAACAAGGTCACATTCCAAGGGCAACTGGAGAATCTTGGGCATGAGGTCGTCAGCCTCACGTGTTTCCCAGGGACCTGCTTGTTCCACTCACAATGGAGGCTAAAGTCTGAGGTTGGTGGAGCTCCTAGTCACGTGCTTCTGCTTGGTCAGGGCTCTACAGCAGCCCCCAGCTCTGACTCAGGGGTCCATTCTGCAGCCCTTGCTATGTGGTTCCCCAGGGACCCCCTCCCCCCCCACGCTGGCAAACTTTTCCCAGCCAGACTCTGAGCAGCTTCTAGGTCCCGCCTATGCCACATACACCCCAAGGGAAGACTTGAAAGTCAAACCTTAAGACCTCTGTTTTAGTCTCATTGGGTTGACATGACAAAATATACATCAGTTGCCTTAAACAACAGACATTTATTTCTCAGTTCTGGGGGCTGGAAGTTCTAGATCAAGGTCTGGCAAGGTTGGTTACTGGTGAGAGTTCTCTTCCTGGCTTACCTTCTCACTGTGTCCTCACATGGCCTGGCCTCAGGGTGTGCGTGTAGAGAAAGATCTCTCTCCACTTTCAAGGCCATCAGTCCTATCAGATGATACCCCATCTTTATTACCTCACTTAACCTTAATTATCTCCTAAAAGCCCTACCTCCAGATACAGTCACATTGGGGGTTAGGGCTTCAACATATGAACGAGACGTGGGGTGGGGGACAAGGACGATGCAGTTCAGTCCATAGCAGCCTCGGTCCGCCCAGCCACTCTGTGAGGCCAAGTTCCCAGGGGAACTCCGACAGAGGATCTCTTTCCAGAGTTCATAATAGGAGAGAAGGGACAATGGCCTCTCTTCCCTAGCTGTTGTCTAGTTCAGGAGAAATGACGTGAATGTGGCTTGTAGATGAGGAAAAGAAGCTAAGGGGACATTTTTAACAGCAAAGCAGAATACTGCAGACTTGGGAGACCTGAGTCTTAATCTTTTAATGATTTTCTGCATGACCCTAAAGCGACACAATCGCCCCTTGGGCTTCATCCCTTGTTCCCTAACATAAGGGAGTGTTTACCTGCTTCCTAAAATGGTTGAGGGGAACCAGCGGAAGACATAATTGCAGAAGTCTTTGCTGAAAACATGAAGATGCTTTTAGATGCTGCAAATAAAAGCAATGCAGATGAATATAGGTCCTTTCCAAAGACATGACACCTGCGCAGAGTAAAGTGTGTGCTCCAACAGCTGAAACTTCGGTTCCCTGTGGTCTGTAGGGTTGCTAAGAGGGAAAATGAGTCTATCCATCTGGGTAGAAAGGAAAGCTTGGGGAAATCTGCCTAACTGAAGAGAGACGGATTCTATGAAATTCAGGACAACACAGAAAGCACTCTGCCCGATTCTCCAGCGACAGTTTGTCAAAGAGAAGCAAATCCTTCAGGACATTCTCTTTAATATACTTTTAGTAAATGTTTTATTGTATTGGATTATGGGAATTAAGGGAATGAAGAATCCATACCGTATTTTTCAAAAGCAATATTTTTAGAATCACAAATTATATTGAAATTTTTATACCAAGAAAATAAAAACAAAGATCAGAAGAACTAAACAGCATTTATATATGTCTCTACAGAGATATATATGTATATTAGCAAATTGAAATATAGCAAACACACACAAAAACACCCACATAAAAGAGATGCAAATTATATTTTTGACACATTTTCAGCACAATCACCTAATACAATTTTCTTTTATAGGCAGAGGTAATAAATAGTGCAAATGTATATTTATGGTGTATTTGACAAATGGATTTGCTTTGAGTCAGAGGGAAAAGCTCCAGTGGTTTTACTGTGGAAATGCTTCTCATCTACCTGGACTAAATTGCTCTTCTTTCTTCTGGATTTCTCACCGTGACTGAGTCTGAGGTGAGAACCCCCTTTTGGTCTCAGAGCTTGGTACGTGCCTGGAATCAAGATTTGGAGCGTGCCTGGCAATCACGATGTCATTGTATTTGTGTGTGTTGATGTCTTGTCTTCCCTCTCAGACCACATGCTCCTTGAGAGTAAGGACAATGCCTGTTATTTTCCCAGCGGATGAACTTAATTTCCAAAGATCCGAGTCTTTGGATGTCACGTGGGGCGCAGGTGCTGATGGATCAGTTTGGCCAAGAGGGGCAGACTTTAGATTAAACAAGCAAAGAGTGGTACAACTTATAGGTAGGTCCAGGCAGGTGAGAAGCAAGCCCAGAGGCTCAACCCCACCAAGGAAGGGGCAGCTAGTGGGTGGGAGTAGGAAATGAGGTCCTGGGACTTTTGACTCTTAGCTATGAGATCCCCCCCCAACCCCCAGGCCCCAGGCCGTGTGGGGAAGGCTGCCTCAGGCTTTGGGCGTGGATATTGCCAGGGAAGCTTGTGGTTGAATTTGCACTTGGGGCAGGAAAAAGGAACTGCCCCTGGGGGGCAGATGGAAAGGGGTTTGCAGGTAGATAAGGACAGGGAACAAGCATCAGACCCAGCCATAGCCCAGGGGTGCTTGCCCTGGGGACAATTTCTAGAGCGAATACTCACCCTGGGGGCTGATTTCAATACCAAGACTCAGCAGGTGAATAGCCCTTTCTCAGCAGGTGAACAGGATGCCTCCAAACCAGAGAGTTCCAGGGAACTCGCCAAGCTCCAAATGCGAGGGAACTTCAGAGAAACAAGAGGCTGTGATGGTGCGTCTGGCCCTTCTCCTATTTGGTTCCCTTTTTTTTAGCTCCGCATCTGGGAAGGAGGGCTTCATTAGGAGGGACTGGGTGTTTCCTTCCTTCAGGTGTGCGTGTCTCTCTCCAGGCCTGATATAAGACCCAGACCACCCCCACCACGCTGCTGTGAGGGCTTCATTAGGAGGGACTGGGGTTTTCCTTCCTTCAGGTGTGCGTGTCTCTCTCCAGGCCTGATATAAGACCCAGACCACCCCCACCACGCTGCTGTGAGCAGATATATTTAAATTTCTTTAAGCTTGGGTGACATCCTCGGATGAGGAGCTCTAAGTACCAAGAATTATTGTTATTACTATGTAGTTACTGCCTAGCATGCAGCGAATTACCCTGTCCTGCTGTGTAAAAGATGTATAGTGGGGCTGGGGAAGTGCGGAAGGAGGAGAGGCGTGGAGATGCGAGAACCAGAGTGAAAAATACTCAGGAGGAGCCCAACAGGAGTGCCCCGTGCACGGGCTCTCCACCAGGCACACTCTTATGGCTGGAAGCAAAAAAACCGATTCCTTTCCACTCGGCAAACACGGGACACCACGAAGACGCTGGGACTGGAGGAAAAGCACGGCACAGGGCCCCAAGGCATGGATTTGTACTCCCAGCTCCAAAACTTACGACTGTGCCTCGGACAAGCCAATGAGCCTGTCTGGGTCCTGGTTGGTGGCACCTGGCATTTAGAAAAGCTCCAGATAGCTGTAGCAATTCCTATTACTACTAGCGCTGCTGCTATTATCAGGCGTTGGTTGGTCCAGTTGTCAATGATTTGCAGGGCCCAAGGCATTATCTGAAGCACTGTTTTCCAACAGAGTCAGGATTTCCCAGGAGGGGTCACCAAAGAGATCCAGAAGAAATGGAAACCGGCAGCCACTCTGGAAGCACCCAAAGGGGTCTAATGGACGTCGCCCAGAATTGCCAAGGACCCCCACTGGGTGGGTCTCAATTCAACAGCTGTTGAGAGGTGCCGGTCTTGTCAATGAACTCTGGGTCTCTGTTTATGGAAGAGTAGCCAGTAGGGCATGCAGTGATCGATGAAGAGTAGGACCAGTAACCCACATCCAGCTCTCCACCAAATCTGGAGACTATTCTGGAAACCACTGCTGACCACTGTCCAATTCCTCTCCAAGGTATCAGGAGCAGATGTGGGGCAGGTGGTCTTTATCCAGACTTCACACTGCCTCTCTGCTTCACCTACACCGCACGGGGCAGGCACAACCTCTGTGGTTATACAGTCACTGTACAAGCTTTGCTGGACCTGGGGGACTCTATTAGGAGAAGTATCAGACTTCTGCCCACAGAGAACTAACGATAGAGGAGGTAAGACAAAGCCTCCGGGGAAAGATGACTATCAGCACAAAGTGAGGAACGACTGGAGAGTCGGTGCAATTCAAGTTCAGATTCAGAGGCTCCCGTCAGCTTCAGTGGTCGGAGGCTGCTTCACCGCTTCCTGGGAGATCATGGCGCAACTCAGTATGAGAACATCAGATCTAGAGTGCAAATAAATACCCACCCCCACGCACACACAATGGTGCACTTAGGCGATGTGTAGGTGCTGTCAAACCAAAGTAAAAAACGATCGTGTTCAAAAACTCGTTGCCTGATTTACAGGTGGGTTGACGCCGGTAGTGGCTTTTCCCGACTCCATTGTTTGAAGTGACTGATCATTTCGGACACGTACCTAAAAGCCCCCCTCCTTCCAGGCATTGGTTGATATGAATTAATTCAAAAGAACAGGCGTCACCCTGAATAAAAGAAGCACAGCACAAGAGTGGCAGCAACTATTGAACTGTTGGGTGTACGAACTGTACCCCCTCATCTCTCATTTCCGTCACTTACGGGGGTTCCTTCTACTCACCCCCGCCTTGGTCTTTCCTGCAGGGCGGGACTTCTGGCAATGACTAAGGTAAATGGTCACTCACCAGAAGGTTAACAGAAACGTGTCCTTTCCATTTTCCCTCTTAAAGGCTCAAGAATATGTCTCAAACTCCTCTACTACATTAACAGAACAAAACCCTTTAAAAAAAGAAAAGTAAAAAAGACCGCACTGAATAGAACAGGCTGTGAGAGACCAAGCCGTCTAAACTCCATAGGCACATTTTATCGATTCTTTTCGATTTCGGGGAAACGGGGCAACTCAGTAACACATGGGGCTTCCAGATGAGACACAGGTCCGCCTCACAAGTGCGTGTGTCCTGTTTAGAAAGGAGCCCATTTTGAAACCTGCTTCCTGCTATCCTGCCAGACCTTAGTGAATCAATTTAGATTTAGAAAAACAAATAAACACCTCCTTGGTATGTGGTAGAATTCCACTGGGATGCAAAGTGGGATTAGAGGGGTATGAGCACCTCAGTCCCACGTAGGAGACAGAATTTTAGGGGCCGGATAAAGTGCTCCATGTCTCCCATCTGCTTCCTCGACAGGGCAGGTGGAGGAGGGTTACAGAGAACTGGTGTGTGAGAAAGCGACGGGTTATTTTGAGCCCTTTTACTTAAAGCAACGAAAGAATAATTGCATTGTCTGCTGTACTAGAAGTTCTCAAGAGATGATCTGGCTCTGTCCTTAAAGAAAAAGGATAAGAGGAGCGAACTCTACAACATGCCAGTGAGAGAAGCGAATGCTTCTATTGTTGCAGATAATTTTTACAGGAAGTTGTCCATTGCAGATTGTCACACTTTCCCGACACATTCTCTCCCTCCTGCTCCTTCTCTCAGTTGGCTTTGAGGAAACACGCTTCTAAGTTTGAGAATTCATCTTGTCTGATTAATGATGTGTACACAGAGATTTCTGTCTCATCTTCCTTTTTTATTCCGTTGTTTGCTGTGCTACAGCCCTGCGGATAGACGGCTCTGCCGTGATAAATGTAAAGTTTGCATAAGCCATGTAACAGCAGGACAGCCTATTATCACTGTACATTTTCCATGGCTGTGCAAACCTCTGTAGGCTATTTTATTGCTAATAGATCCACAGAGAAACAGTAGTGATTTTACGACTCTTTTTAAAATGGAAATTCATGTTTGAGAAATACAACTGGGAGGAAACAGATGTAAACCACTTAAGCATTTGCAGAAAATTGAGATGCACACTCTTATTTACAGACCTACATAGCCTCCATCGCTTTATTTTCAAAATTAAAATAAGCAATCTGTTTACCATGGGAAATGAGGAACTGTAAACTTGTTGGTTTTCCTTTTGCATGGTGATGGCCGCCATCGTTGGGTTTAATGGCAGAGCTGAAACAGGATGGCAATTTTTTCCCCTTAGATTTTATTGTCTATAACACATTCCCTCCGTAATCTGTGCGAGCGGGGAAGGTTTTAGTAGAACTGTATGTCTGAACTCACATTATGCTTTAACAGCTAAAATGATTACCACACACATTAGAAGGGGTTTAACCAAGTACTTAACCCCACCTGTAAATTGCTTAAAATATTGGAAGAGCCAGCCAGCCTCTACAAAATATGCTTTTATGTGTCCAGACACCAAGGCCATCCAAAAATATGTATCCTTGACTTGTCCCAACCTTCTCATATAGTCAGGAATTGTGAAAAATCTCACATTTCAGAGGGGAGATATAAACGGAAGCATCATAGAATAACACAATGACAATTGTCTATGTGTTGGGTTTATCAGAGCAAGTTCTTAGGACATGTGGAAGTTCCTCTAATTTTTATTATTTGGGCTTTTTTTTTTTTAGTTTTGAAACCACATTTTAAAAAATGGTGGTAAAATACACCTTATATAAGTTTTATCATTTTAGCTATTTCTGTGTGTACAATTCAGCAGCAGGAAGTACATCCGCAGGATTGTGCAGCCTTCACCACCCTCCGTCTCCAGAAATTTCTCATCTTCCCAAACAGAAACTGTACCTGTTAATCATCAGCTCTACATCACCCCTCCTCGGGCCCCTTGTAACTTCTGTCCTACTTCCTGTCCCTATGACTGTGACTACTTTAGGTACCTTACATACAGAATTACACAGTATATGTTCTTGTGTGCTGGGTTTATTTCACTCAGTCTAATGTATGTGTGAGAATGTTTTTTTCTTTTTAAGGCTGAATAGTATGCTGGTGTATACATGCCACATTTTGTTAGGCACTCACCTGGTATTAACATTGAGGAGTGTTCCCAGCATCATGGGGATAGAGATGTCCTGCCTATTACTGAGCACTGCAAACAGCCCAGCACCAGGCCTACAGAGTGAGGCAGGGAGGCCTCCTGTGATCCATACATTTCTGGTCTCTGTGTAATTCCTGGCCGTGTGACTCTTTTGCTTTCATCCTAGATCTTTATTTTTAAAAATTGTTTTACGTTTTTTATTTTACTTTTGAGAGAGAGAGAGACAGAGACAGAGTGCGAATGGGGGAGGGGCAGAAAGAGAGGGAGACACAGAATCTGAAACAGGCTCCAGGCTCTGAGCCGTCAGCACAGAGCCCAACGCAGGGCTCAAACCCACGAACCGTGAGATCGTGAGCTGAGCTGAAGTCAGACACTTAACCCCCTGAGCCACCCAGGCATCCCATTCTAGATCTTTACTTTAAACGTGAAAGGAGGCTAAGCCAAACCTTCTTAGAAACTGAAATTCTTCTTGGAGACAAGTTATCATGGACCTCAGCCCAAGGTCAGAGATGTTCCTTTGCAACCTCAAGGCCTCCCCCAAAGCCATCACTTCTGCCATCTTGGAGGAGGCATTGGGAAGACTCCCTGATCATAGTTGTCGGGTCACAGCCAACAAGGCACAGCCACAGCGAGCCAGCCTCTGAGCAGACCCATTCTTAGTGAAAACCAGACTATATTGAGACGGTATTGAGTGCATTCTCAAACCGACTTGCCATGCACTCCTCCCTTTTACACTGGAGGAATAAATTGCCTACTGTTTACCTTGTTGTCTCACGGCCCATGGGATGTCTCGGGGCTTCTGTTTACAGCCCCTGTGGTGACATGAGCTAATTACAGACACGTGTGGAGGAAGCTTCAAGGCTCAACTGCTCTCCCTGCCCGCACAGCCACCACGGTTTTCCACGGGCTCACCCCTGTTCGCTGCATTGCCGAGTGTCATTATTAACAAAGTGGGCTTTTCACAGTACCCGTAAAATTAATTTCTGTCATTGGTGTATTATCTGATGATTAAATAACCTTGGGGGTTTGCCTAAGAACCTCTGACATTTTACAAGGGAAAATGGACATTTGATAAGCGAACATCTTATTAATGGAGAGATTCTTCGGAACTGACAAAAAATCTTCGTATACATTTATTTATTCTACACGGCAGTCCTGTGAGGTGCTGCGGGTAGCTCTATCACCCCACTTTATTGATGAGGTCAGGGACTTGTCCATGGACTTCAAGCAGACGTGCTGTTTCTTCTGAGGTGAGTCACCTGCCTTCCCAGCAATGCTGGCCTCATCTCAACACCTACGCCCTTTCTCTGTCGATGCCCTTTCCCAAAGTGCTCTTGCCATCCACCCTTTGCTTAGCACCTCTGCAGCCATTTTCCCGTCTACTCTCCCGTGACTTCCTCAAAACTCTGCCTTTGCCTTTGACTTCACCTTCACTGGAACAGAGAACCCTCGGTCCTGCCTCTCCTCTCCTCATCCTCTGGATGCTGCCAGACTCGGGCCACCTCCTTATCCTGGGGACAGTCTCCCAGAGGGTTTACACGTGCTGCTGTGCCTTCACGCAAAAGTGATATTCAGCTGCTGCGAAATCCACTTCCTCCATACTGGAAACATTTTTCCTGCTAGGCATTGCATCAAGATGCTTTGTTTTTGTTTTTATCTTTTGTTTGGGATTTCGTTTTGGTTAGTGCTCTGATTTGTCCATTCATGACCTCAGGAGCCATAATCTTTTCTCTCTTTAAATTCTCCCTATGCTCTCATTGCACCCGGTCTAATTCACCACCCGACCCCAACCATGCCCCATTCACACTCCCAGAATGTCCTTGACTCTCACATATAGTAATATTAATGCTAACAGTTCTTGAACGTTACCTAAATATCAGACAAATGTTCTCTTAACTAATCTTTAAAATAACCCCGTGAGATAGGCTTCATTGTTAATCCCATTTTACAGATGAGGAAACTGAGGCACAGAGAGATTCAATTAACTTGCTCAAAGTCACACAGCTGGTCAGTAGAGGACAGGGATTTGAACCCAGGCAGCCTGACACCGGAGCACATTAACTCTACATCCCAGGCCGCTCCCTGCAATCCGTCACCATCTGCCTCCCTCCCTGTCACACTAACTTCCTTCTCGGAGACAATGAATCGTGTACTTGACCTTGGCCTGCTTAGTGAAATAGTAATAAAGTTCTTCCAACTTTCCTGACACATTTTTTTTTCTTTATGATGGCCTCCAGAGCAAAGCCAATCTCTCTGCCGATGAAGCTAAGGGACTGACTCACTTGCACACGTGGTCCTGGGTTCCATTTCGGCTAACAGCCCGAGGGCTGGCTGGCTGGGCACCTGCTCTTCCCCGGTAAGGAGTACTCACACCATATGTTGTCTCTCTTATTTTCCTCGACCTTGCACAGGAGCTTCCAGGAAATCTATTCAATCCTCTTCTCTTATAGCTCTCTTGGGAGATAAAAGAGGCAAGCCGCCCGTTCCGGCCTTTTCTCTGTCTTTGGGTTCCTGGGCATCTTTTCACCATCACAATCGGAACTGCAGCTGTGTCTTGCTTCCCTTCCCAGCTGGCTTGCCCTAAGTACCACGGATGTGCCGCGAGCCCAAACCGGGGAAAAGATGTTTATTGCTCTCAATTTCCAAATTCGTGCGGATTCATTCTGGTCGCTACTGGTGTTCTAGGAATCTCCTTTCTTTTTTCCATCCCCTGAAGGCTTTGCCCAACACTTATCCGTTCATTTCCTCCCTTTCCAGGTTCTCATCTCTTGTCAGCTGCTCCCAGGTACACGGCTTCATTGACCATGTGTTGAATCTCCCAGCACCTGTGAGATGAGGAGAGATGGGTGCTTATATCCCCAGGAGAGGCTTCCAAGGGAACCCGCTTCTGACTAACTTACTCAACATGACAACTTCCTCTTCTTCCAGGAAGCCTTCCTGGATCACCCTTCTCAGTCACTGGCCTTTCTCTGTATTCACAGCATCCACTTTCTGGCTTCTATATTCTACAATTCATCCCATGTTGCCTCGTGGCATTACTTGTATTACTGTCATGAGTTGTTATTAATGTCTCATATATTTATGCTTTTGTCTCCTCAACTAAATTTTAAGTTCCTTGAAGGGGTTTATACTTCTGGATATTCTTCATATTGCTTTGATTTCAATAATTTTGCTATTTGATTTAAACTCTGGTTGGAGAGCGAAATACATTTTATTGAGTACCCAGAGCAAGAAGATTAGGTGAGTCATTTTGAAATTCCGTGAGTTCTAGTTAATCATTTTCCCTTTTGCCAATTGGCATTCTATTTCTAAATTAATGAACGAACAAAGGAGCTAACAGCAAGCAAGTCACCCTCCAGTTTATAATCAGAAATAAAGAAAATATTTTTTCAGCATGACTCTAGATGGCCTGAAAATGGAGTTTAAAAAATTATCAAAAATATAAAACAATCCCTTTAATGGCCGCAGGATTATTTACTAGTTAAGAAGATGCATGTTATGGACTGAATTCTGTCCTCCCAAAATTCATATGTCGAAGAGTATGTAACCATATTCAGAGAAAAGGTCTTTAAAGGTGTGATCAAGTTAAAAGGAGGTGCCTAGGGTTGGCTCTTATCCAATATGAATGTGTCTTTATAAAAAGAGGACATTTTGACCACATGGAAAGAGACACAGCCAAGGAATGACCATGTGAGGACATAGCAAGGAGGTGGCAATCTGCAAGCCAAGGAAAGAAGTCTCAGGAGAAGCCAAACCTGCTGACACCTTGATCTTGGACTTCCAGCCTCCAGAACTGTAAGAAAATACATTTCTGCTGTTTAAGCCATCCAGGCTGTAGCACTTAGTTATGGTGACCTGAGCAAGCTAATACAATGCAATTTGTGCTCAAACAAACTTAGGATTTCTTCTCTGTTATTTAGTCACAGACGAAATGCCTTGGGAGCACGTTATTTAAGTTGTCTTTCAGTTTCCTCATCTGTAAAAGGGGGCTAGCCACACGTATGTCTCTGTGTTGACATACGTGTGGTGGAGTTCAGGGTTCAAGCCTGGGCTTTGAAGTGGGATGGACCAGAGTTGGAGTCCAGGCACGACAGCATGTTAACTGTGGTATCTTGGGAAATCTTCCTTAAATACTTCATGACGTTTTTATGAAAATTAAATAAGGGCGGTCACACAGACTCTCAGTAAATATTAGCTTCCCCTTCTTATTCAGGGGAAAGGAGGTCTCAGCCAGGGGATCTCCAATGCAGATCATCCTACCAGGAGGTGAATGTATCTAGTTGTTTTGGCCTGATGCTATTAAATGTTCAATATTTATAACTCCCTTTGTTGTGACTTTATACTCACAGCCCAGCCTCCGACTGTGCCTCCCCAGGACTCTGCCAAAGACCGCGGTGACTGAGTGTCCCAGCTCCTCTGCCAATTGTACTTCTCACTGTGACTCTGCCTCTTACCAACTAGCTTGGACGGCGACTGAACTTCTTTGTCTTCATTTTCTAATTTGCAGAAAGGGGAGACCATCAACTGGATATCATGATGAGTTGAGAAGGATACGTGGCAATGGAAACAACAGCAGCTAATAAATACAGAGCACTGACTGTGAGGGAAGCATGTGCTAAGTGCTCTGCAAACATGATCTCATTAAATGAGATATTGATAAGTCTTGGTATAGTACCTGGCACACTATAAACATTCAGTAAACAGTAGCAGGTAAGTGACTGTGGCGAATAGGAGATTATTTCCCATGTAGCTTATTTTTAGGAATAGAATGTGTTGATTGTGCCCATCTATTATGCCCATCTAAACTATTTCAGGGCATGTAACAGATTTCTGAATTTGAAATGATACATTGGCATTCTGCTTTAATGACTCCATGTCAAAAATATGGTTTGCATGTCCATTCCTGAGAAACAGATCACCTCTCAGTATGCTGACAAAGTCAGATTTCTAATCTTTTCTTTTTTTCAATTTTTTAATGATTATTTATTTTTGAGAGACAGAGAAAGACAGAGAATGAGCAGGGGAGAGGCAGACAGAAAGAGAGACACAGAATCCAAAGCAGGCTCCAGTCTCTGAGCTGTCAGCACAGAGCCCGATGCAGGGCTTGAACTCACAGACTGCGACTTCACAACCTGAGCTGAAGTCAGACGCTTAACTGACTGAGACACCCAGGTGCCCCAGATTTCTAATCTTAAGAGAAAAAAGGCCAAAGTTTGACCTGGAACATTCACCAAGCTAATGAATATAGGGGGATTTTTCTCTTTCTTTCTTTTCTTTCTTTTCTTTCTTTTCTTTCTTTCTTTCTTTCTTTCTTTCTTTCTTTCTTTCTTTCTTTCTTTCTTTCTTTCTTTCTTTCTTTCTTTCTTGACTATCTGATTTTGGTAACCTGTTTTCAATGGTTTCTGCTCTACCATTTTCAATGGTATTTTCTGCTATAATCCATTCTGTGAATTTAGCATAATTCATGTAACCATTTCCTTATTCTAAGACATCTAAACTTACTACCTTTTTTTATTTTCATAAATGACACTACAAAGAACACAACTGTGCGTGAGATTTTGTTTTTCTTTGGGCTGTGGAAACATTTTCAAACAAGCTAAGCGATGCTGGAATGATGTCAATTATCAAGTTCACCCGCCATCCTGCCCTTCAAGAACTCCGAGGAGCGAAGCTGGCTCTCTTCTTTCTTGTATCTGGTGCCCACGGTAGCCCACCTGGAGAAGGGAGGATGGGGCTGAGACGGTCATAGGGTAATAGAGGCAGAGGGTTCAGGACCGGTCCCCTGGGGTATGCAGTGAGTCACTGCCAAAGCCGTTTGTGGAGAATGCATCTCGTCTGCTAACTCGTTGTCCCTGTCCCTGACTCTAATCGCCAGAGCTGGCGTCGCAGGCTGCACTTTGGAGTCGGTGCCTTCAACAGCCATGTCTTGAGGGGGTGCATGTGGGGCAATCAAGACTATTGAGAATGTAAGTTAGGGTTATTACTGCCAGCCGCGTGCATTCCACACGCAGGCTGATTAGTACACTGAAGAGCTCTCATTGACATTTCGTGGTTTAACATAAAGATTTCTTGTGCATCGCTCAGGAAAGAGAGACAGATTTTGAAACAGCTGTCTAATATCTCTGTCAACATAGAAATTAAATAGATTTAGGAACTTCAGAAAAACATACGCACATTTAATGCCCAGTAATGATCAATTCCAATTTCCAGTTGCAGAAATAGGAATTGTTTTCAATGTGTTCTGTGGGTTATTCTGAATAAACATCTGGCATCATTTTATTTCTTTTTAATCATTTGAATGGTGATATTATAGGTCTATCTATTTATTTGTCCAGCTATAGAGCTGATGATACCACTAAGATATTGAAATGATCCCGTGTCTCCATCATCTTTCAAATGAAAACATTAAATTGTTTTAAAGCAACCATTTCACATTTAGCATGTATCAACTTTGAATCACAGACTTCCTTCAACTTGGTAGCTTTCTTGTTTTCTTTACCAGCGATAATGAAAGACACAAACACCACCTTGCTTTCAGGCTCAGAAAGGGGTTTGTGTTTGAATGTGATCACCTCTTTGTTTTCCATATCATGGAGAGAGTGCACACAGAAGAGTGATCCAAAACTCCACACTAGGGTGTGATGTTCTTTTAGTTGGCTTGTTAGTTTCAGTCAGTCAAAAAGACAGTCCTCATAAAGGCCGCTTATACCGTGAGAGGAGAAGCTCTGCTTGATCTGGGTTCAAATCCCAGCCTTGCTCCTTTCTGACTTTGTGACCTTGATCAATGTGATTCACTTCCCAGAGTCCCAAGTTCTTCATCTTTAGTACAGATGAATAATAATTCATTTTTAATGAAATACTGAATATAGACCATCTCCAAACACTGAATATGGTAGGTGCATAGATGACAGTCATCCTTATCATGAGGACAAATCCAAAGCCACAGAGCCCTCAGCTCACCCTACTCTGAACTGAGCTTGAGAAAATGGGCTGAAATGAATTAGGCTATGTACCTGCAAAGGTGATCCATTTATTTATCCATTTATTGTTATAATAACAAGAGCAAAAGGAACTCTGAGAACAGTTTTAGTTATGGTTGATTTAGGCTAGTGGGTAAGATTGTAAACAAAACATGCCTTCAGTCTTTAAGTCCTGTAGCTTCTTTTGGGTAATTATCAAGAAATACAGCAGTGCATAGAGTCACAGCTCCCCATGACCTTCCAAGAATGCCGATGCACATCTGGGCCAATCAAAGGTGATACTACACTCAATAAAAGCTTGGGATAATGTGGTTTTTCTACTGCATTAAATTTCCTGTCTCCTAGAAAAGGGCTAAAATCCCCATTCCTTGGCATTAGATAATATTTCAAGTGCCATTTGCTTTACCCAAATCAAGTCCTTAAAAGTGGCGGTTCTAGGGGCGCCAGGGTGGCTCAGCCGGTTAAGCATCCAGCTCTTGATTTTGGCTCAGGTCATGATCTAATGGTTGTGAGATCGAACCCTGCGTTGAGCTCCACGCTGTGTGTCAAGCCTGCCTGAGAGAGAGAAGATTCCCTCTCTCCCTCTTCCTCTGCCTCTTTCCTGCTCTCTCCCCCGGCCCCTTCAAAAAGTGGCAGTTCTATTTTCTGTACTCTTTGGCAATATAGCATGTGGACCAACGGCTTTGGATCCCAATCCTGGCTCTATACTCTCCTAATCATGTGACCAGTCCTTTCATCTGAAAAATGAGAGTGACTGTGGAAGGTGCTTCATGAAGGAGAAGGAAACTGATCTAATGCCTATGATACATTTTGGCTATTGCCTGGCACATAGTAAGTGCCCACTAAAATGATGGAATAAATAGTGACTGCTATCGATTCTAATAGAAAGTAGAATAGGCAATTCATTCTAGCTAAGCTATATTTGCCCTAGGTGAGGCTTCTTGAAGTAGATAAACAGCCTTTTGAGAGAGCCACAGCAATAATGCTGGCCCACAAATTTGAGACCCAAAATGAGTAGGAAAAGCCCAAAGAACAGTAAGTGCTCTTTCTTCTACTTCCCTTTTAGTCTGGTTTTCAAAAGAAGCCGCCTTCAAACGTGCCTCTTCCCCGACTGCCCTGAGGTAATATACTGTTGTGTGTTTTGTGTTAATCACTCTTCTGCTTTACCCAAAATTTTCTGCATATCCCTGAAGGATGTATTTTTAGATTTGCCTCCTTTTTTTTTTTTTATTTTTTTTAATTTTTTTTTTTATTTTTTTATTTTTTATTTCTAGGAGAGAGAGAGAGACAGCGTGAGCAGGGGAGGGTCAGAGAGAGAGGGAGTCACAGACTCTGAAACAGGCTCCAGGCTCCGAGCTGGCAGTCAGCACAGAGCCCGACGCGGGGCTCGAACCCACGAACCGCGAGATCATGACCTAAGCGAAAGTCGGACGCCCAACCGACTAAGCCACCCAGGCGCCCCAGATTTGCCTCCTTTTAATGCTCTTTTTGCTCAACATTGCGTCCGTGAGACTCATCCACGTTGTTGTCCGTGGCCCTAATTTATGCGCTTTCACGTTGTTTTCCTTGCTGCGAATTTCCACAGTGTGTTCATCCAATCTCTTGTCTGTGGACATCTGGGTTCTTCCTAGTCTTTGCTCTGTGAACATTCTTACACATGGCTCCCATAGCTGGCATGCGATAATTTTCATACGGTCTCTATGACAAGAACATTTTAGAATTTTACTGAATTCTATACCTATTGAGATGATCATGTAGCTTTTCTCCTTTAATTTCTTTATTTTTTAATGTTTATTTATTTTTGAGAAAGAGAGACAGAGCATGAGCAAGGGAGGGACAGAGAAAGAGGGAGACACAGAATCTGAATCTGGCTCCGGGCTCTGAGCTGTAAGCCCAGAGCCTGACACAGGGCTTGAACCCATGAGCTGTGAGATCATGACCTAAGCTGAAGTCTGGTGCTTAACCTACTGAGCCACCCAGGTGCCCCTCTCCTTTAATTTCTTGACATGGTAAATTAAAGTAAGAATTTTTCCTAATATTGAACCAATGGTGAATTTCTGGAGTAAACTCTACATACTCTCTTATTTGTGAAAAAATTTGTTTAACTTTTATTTTATTTAGTATTTGGAGATCTTGATCTGTCTTTATCTAGATGTGATATCAAGATTATATCAGCCTCAATAAATTACTTAAAAAGTCTTTCCTTCCTCTTTTCTCGTTTTTTTTTTTTGTTTTTTTTTTTTTTTTGAGAGAGAGAGGTGGGGAGAGGGAGAGAGGATCTCAAGGAGGCTCCAAGCCCAGCTCAGAGGCTGGAGGGGCTCAGTCCCACAACCGTGAGATCACAGCCTGAGCAGAAATTAAGAGTCACCCAACCGACTGAGGCACCCAGGTGCCGCATTTTTTCTTTCTACTTCTTCTTCTTCTTCTTCTTCTTTTTTTAATAGTTTATTTATTTTTGAGACAGAGACAGAGCATGAGTGGGGGAGGGGCAGAGAGAGAGGGAGACAAGGGAATCTGAAACAGGATCCAAGCTCTGAGCTGTCAGCACAGAGCCCGACACGGGGCTCCAACCCACGAAAGATCATGACCTGAGCCGAAGTCAGACGCTTAACTGACTGAGCCACCCAAGTGCCCCTAAAATAAACTTTTTAAAAAACTGGAAAAAAAAGATATTTTGGTTGTTTCCAGTTTTGGGCTGTTACCAATGAAGCTACTGTGAACATACGTTTTCATTTCTCCAGGATAAATGCCCGGGAGTGTAATTGTTGGATCATATGGTAGTTGCATGTTTAGTTTTTTAAGAAATTGCTACGCTGGTTTTCAGAGTGGCTGTCCATTTCACCTTCCTACCAGCAATGTGTGAGTAATCCAGTTTCTCTGCAGCCTTACCAGTATTTGGTGTTGTCATCATTTATGCTCTTCGCTTAGTATTGTAGTGATATCTCATTGTGGTTTTTAATTTGCATTTCCCTAGATTAATGATGTTAAAACATCTTTTCATGTGCTTATTTTCCATCTGCCTATCTTTTTCAGTAAAATGTCCCTCCATGTCATTTGCCCACGTTCTAATTGAGTAGTTTGATTTTTGCTGTTGCGGTTTGAGACTTCTTTATATATTCTAGATACTAGTTCTTCATTCCACGAATTTCACTTATAAGATTTTTCTTATTCATTTTTCATATTAAGCCTCTTATTTTCACCAAGAACCATGAGTAACCATGGGTCTTTTAAAGCATATGCTTTAAATATTCAAAACAAGTGGATTTTTAGAAATTATCTTTCTGTAATTTAGTTAAAATTTAATTTCATTGTTGTCAGTAAATGTGACTTGACACATACCAATTATTTGCAATTTGTCAATGCTTGATTTTGGCTTATAGTATGGTCAATTTCCATCATTGTTTTCTGTGTGCTTGAAAATGATCTCTATTCTCTCATTATTAGAAATACTATTTATGTATGTCCATTAGATTAGTTTTGTGATGTCCAATTTTTCTATATTCTTACTGACTTTTTTTTCTCTGCTTGATTTATCAACCACTGAATGTCTCCCTCCATGATGGTCTATTTGTCATTTCTTCTTAGAATCTGTCAATTCTTGTTTTACATGTTTTGAAGATTTATTACCAAGTACATACAAGTTCCTAGTGAAATCTTTTTAAAAATATGTACTGACACTTATTATCTACAGTAATGCCTTTCACCTACCGTCAGTCTGTTTTATCTGATATTATTTTATGTTCGTTTTCTTTTGGTTACTATATGCCTGTTGTGACAGATTCGTTCCTGCAACTGTGTCTTTCATGACATGATTCCTCCTTTCTCACACTTTTAGCTGGAGGCTTGGTCTCCTGAGTAAAGACTACATTCCCCAGCCTCCCTTGCAGCTAGGTGTGGCCATGTGACTAAGTTCTGGTCAATGAGATAAAAACAAATGGGTTGTTTGACTGCTTCCAAGAATTTACCTTAAGATGTAATACAGAATATTCCATGTCTTCTTCATCCTTCTTACTCCATCCTGGAATGCAGATGCCATCATCTTGAACCTACTGCTCAAATCAGCCCAATATGGAACCATAAGATCAAAAAGTCTAAGTTTCTGATTGGAGGGAGTGCCACTGACACAGAAAAAATAAATTTCTGTCTTGCGTAAGCCACTGTCATTTGGAGTTTTCTGTTACTTGTAGCCAAACCCATTTCACAATGATATACTTGTTATATAATTTTTTCTTTCTTTTGCTTTCAGATTTCTTCTTTCTTATGTTTTATGGAAATTAGTTATAAACATAACTTGGCTGGAGTGATTGTTTTTTGATGATATTGTATGTTCTCTTTTAATTCAAATCTGATCTGATGGCCTTAGTCTCTTAACTAGAAAGTTTGACCCATTTCCCCTGAGTGTGATTATTAATATATTTAGTAAGAATTTTATGTATGTGTTTATATCCTGCCCCAGTCCACTGAGGTTTTTAAGACCACTTACAGTGGGGCACCTGGGTGGCTTAGTCGGTTAAGCGTCCGACTTTCGCTTAGGTCATGATCTCACGGTTCGTGGGCTCAAGCCCCGCGTTGGGCTCTGTGCTGACTGCCAGCTCAGAGCCTGGAGCCTGTTAGAGTCTGTGACTCCCTCTTTCTCTGACCCTCCCTTGCTCACGCTGTCTCTCTCTCTCTCCTAGAAATAAATAAAAAACATTTTTAAAAAAATTAAGACCACTTACAGAGACACAAGCCTTATGATAAGATAAAATAAAATATAAAATTTAAGTTAAGGGAATTTAGGAAAGACAAACTGTATTAATTAATTAATTTTCATTCTCATTTTTATTCATCAAAGACATGAAATTGCTGATGAGAACTTTTGATTAGCGCATGATAACCTGAATTATCTTTATGAAATTCTGCCATGATCACAAAATGAGATAAAGGTAGTTTAATTAATTCAAATATATTAATATCATACTCAATGAAAATTGACTAAACTTTCTAGTTAAGAGGCTAAGGAGATGAAAAATAAGCTTCTTTTTTGGCCTATATGCCTTATTCAAGTTCCATTACACTTTTGGAAATGCTATAAATATCCCCAGGGGGCCTATGCTTGCCTTCATTTACCTTACTTGAGGAAGACCTATTCTGACCTCCACCTGAAATCTGGAAAATTCCTGCTTCTCTGATCCTTCTCACTCCTGCATAGACTGCTCTCCCCTTGACAAAACTTTTCTTGTCTTCATGTCTTGGCCTAAATATCACCTCCTCCTGGAAGTCTTCCCTGACCAGCTCGTGAACTTGAGCAGCCTCTACAATGGGCTGCCATGACACTCAGGCAGCACTTGTCCAAGCTGCTGTCTTATCATGTGGCTGCCTGTTTCCTTGTCTACACCTTCAAATAAACTGTCCAACCCACTGGAGATGGGCTCTATACCTAGCTTTTTCACTGTTGTGCCTCCAGTGTCCAGAGCAGTACCTGGCACAAAAGACAGTGAACAATAAGTGATTATTTGATGGATGGATCGATGGATGGACGGATGGATGGATGAACTGATGATGCCAAGGCCACTATAACTGATGTATGGAGGATGTAACTGATACCAATACTCAAGATTACTGGTTGACCTCTGCCCCTCTCCAGTAACTCTGAAAACTGTTTCCACTGGTGAGTCCCACTGACTGGCTCTAACTCCCCAAACTGAAGAGAAACTGGCCACCTTTGGTGGGTAGGCTTTAAGATGGCCCCCAATAATCTCTGCCTTCTAGCATTCGTGGCTTTGGGTAACACCTTAAGTATAGACTTTCTTCTAAAAAACAGAATACGACAGAATTGATCAAACATAATTCTGAATATTATGTTTGAACTTCTGTCTTGAATTCTTTCTCTTTTTTCAATACTCCCCCTAGTGAAAGTAAGCTGCCATATTGCAATTGGCCCTTTGGAGAGATCCATGTGATGTTGTGAGGCACTGAGGCCTTCTGTGCAATAGCCTGCAAGGAGCTGAGGCCAGCTGACAACCACGTGAATGAGCTTGGAAGCAGATCCTTTAGCACAAGGTGAGTCTTGAGATCTCCTGGCCAACTGTAGCCCATGATGGCACCTCATGAGAGACCTTGAGGTAAAGGCACACAGCCAGGCCACTCTTGGCTTCCTGAACCACAGAAAGTGTGAGGTAATAAGTGTTTATTTTTCCAGTTGCCAAGTTTTGAAGTGATTTGTTACGCAGCAATAGAGAATATGCCACAATTGAGTGGCAAGTCTAAAGTAACCAGGCTCTTTGTACCTGAATGAATGATACACCTGAATGATGAATGATAGACACATTCACCTATGATCTCATTTTGTTTTGGTGTGTGTCTTCATCACTTGGGGAATGTGCTAAAACACACTCATATAGATTTAGGAGGCTTAGAGAAGAGTTCAGTTACCTCTATTTTTATTAAGTCCCCAGCAGATTGTGATGCACCCCAAGTGTAAGAACCAGTGCCCTTATCTTCTTGGGTTACCTATTTCTTCCTCTTTGGCAAGGCAGGGAAGGGCAGAGGGGCATGAAGCTGCCATATCAGGCGGGTTCTCTAGAGCTAGGCTGGGGTGTGATGACTGCCATCCGTGCCTACAGGAGGCGCCAGAACTGGGGAAGAGGACAGAACAGCAAGCTGAGTGGACAGCTCAAGTTCACCAAGCTGTAAAAGAATTGCCTAACCTGTTTCCAACAGTGAAGGGGCCATGACTAGGAAGGTGAGGATCCAATGGGAAGCTGAGAAGTGAGAGCAGTGGGTTAAAGGGAGAGGCTAGGGCCATGGTGGAGGTCAAGCCCTGTCTTCTACTTGTGGTGACATGGTGGAGCAGCTGTACCGTAAGCACTGACATTATCTGACAATTGGGGCAGACTCAATTAATCTGTGATTTTCCAGGAATTATTGACTGAGAAACTGATCTTTGGAAGAGAAAAGCTGCATGAGCATAACCATTTGATCTGCTATTGGATCAGCCAGTTCCTTAGGAGCCTGCTGCTCTGTGAAGGCAAGACCCCAGGACCCGGGGAACAGAAGGCCAAGGTTGGCATCCCAACTCTGCTATCCCCACTCTGTGACCTTGGACAGGTCAAAGTCATCTCCCCAAGGCTCAATTTCCAAATGTAAATAATAATAATGCCTACCTCATTGTTTTATTCTCCATGAATGGAGAATGCTTAGTACAAAGTCCACATTTAGCCAATGCTGGTAAGTTTGAGAGACATCTCCTTGTGGTTTTGTTTTTTATGTCTGTGATTGATCATCCAGCAGAGTGCTTTACATACAGTTAGTACTCAAAAAAATACCTGTTGAGCGAACATATTCCTAAAAGTAATAAAAACAATGTAGTCAAAGTGATGCAATTCATTGAAAAAATGAGCAGGCTTATCTGGTCTCTGAAATTTAGCCATGCTCAGCCATGGTGAGATTTTGAGGCAAATAGACGAATGACAGCAGAAAGGACATGAAGACTATTTAATAAACAAACAAACAAATGGTTGAAACCAAACTACTGTGTCGACGTTGAATCACAGGATGCTAAATATCCACCTGGAAAAAAAAATGGTGCCAAATATTTCCCCCTGTTATTAAAATTCAATAGAATATTTAGTTACATCCAATATCTGGATATCTGGGTTAAGTTGGCCAAAGGATGATGATTGACTGAATTTTTTCATTTTAGTTGAGTCCCTTTGGAGATTGTGCAGCCTGACATACACTTGGGGACACAATGAAGGAGGAATTCAAGGAGCCATTCCCACGAGACTTAGACTGCCCCATGAGCTTAGGTTGCAAATAGAACTTCAATGTCACCATAGCCATTGCAGGTTCACAACGAAGGAATCATTTCGGAGTCTCTATTTTTAGGTTCCATTAAAATAAAATAGGGCTTTGAAGTTTTCCAAGACCTTTATCTCATAGTTTTTAATTAATGAGAATTGCAGTATCACTTACATATATAATCTTCTTGGGGCTATAACGTCCAGCTGGTGGCCAATTACATTTTAATCTATTTAATGAAATTTCCTAATAAAATATCTGATCAATGAGTATTTGTGTTGTGTGTACTTTACACTAATACATGGTGACATAAATGCCTAGTCAGAGGTGCATGCGTGCTCACATACATCAATACTGTTTAGGTTCTTCTGTCTCATAGATTTATACCTAATCTGCTTGCAATGTTTTCTGCATTTTTCAGGCAAAATCCCTTGTTCAGTTTAAATTTCTAATATTGAAATTTATATCCACATGTTAGACCAAAAGGAAATCAGTTACCCACCGCTAAGTATTTTACATGCAGATTTTATAGAGTTGCACTAGACCAATCATTGCAAATCTATGGTGTGCCAATTTGCTGCCTTTTTTTTTTTTTAAAGCATATTAACTGCAGGATCGTAAAATAAAAGAGGTGAGAACTTCTCACCCCCATCAATGAGTCAAGTGCAGCTGTTCACAAAGTCCAGGAGTTCAACTAAGTACTCAACGGAATCTGAACGTTTCTCTCCTTAGTCTACTACTTTTTGTGCAATGTTTTTTTCTAACCCCAGGAAGTGAGAATTAAGTAAATAATGAATAAATACGTCTCACTGAAGCGACTTTGACATTGCATCTAAGTTTACATGTTAATTAAGATAAGATTGTTCGAGTCCCCCAAAAGGGTTCTTTTTTCCCTCTGAGTAACAAGACTGAAATATAGTATAAAAGTGTATGAACACTCTGTTAAATGCACAGATTTAACCCTGCTGTTTTGCTCCTAATCATTATTAATTGCCTCCAGTGGTGGACATTAATTTCCCTATTGCAGCAACATGCATCTTGAGCTTGGGCATATCCTAATACATCAAACGGGACAGGTGATATAATTCAGTTGGTCACAGCTGGAAAGGAGACAGCCACCCACATGCAGGCAGTCTGTCAACCTTAGTTACACTGCAGACACCACCACAGCCTCCGAAGCAACATTGTACATTTATCTCTGGGGATAACTTTACAAGAAGTATGGCTGCTTGGTTCATCTTATTTAATCCGTTATTGTCTTTGCAGCTTCAGGAATGAAACAGTTGAAACTCAGAACTCTGAATTTGTCTCTAGTCATTGAAGGGGGAATAGCAGAGACACATGGTCGGACTCACAGTGTAGATAAAGTGATAAGTGCTTGGTTCAGTGTGGTGTAGATTTTAAGATAGATGTCACCATAGGATTTAGAGTGAATTGCTAATAATGCTTACTGTGATGAGACTTCAGGGTCCTGCCTTGTTCTGGAGACCTCAAGGAGATCTTGACAAGTTGCCCATAGTACCTTGTGTTTATATGTGAATGGCTCTTTGGAACACAGTTAATAGCTTTGTTATCCATAAAGATTAACTCAAAGCTCCTTAGTGGTAACATGGAAAAGAGAGGTAGGGTGGTTATTAGTCTTTGATTGTATGGCCGAGAGAAGTGGGATAGTAGTGAGGCTGTCTTGAGCATGAGCCAACATCAAAGCTACAGCAAGGACTCCAAGCCCAAAGTTTGGCTCCTGAGCCTGGCTCTCCCTGGCAAAGGTACTTCCTCTTCCACTACAAGAATTATTCTAGGTTAGAGAAATGCAAACCAAAACCACCATGAGATATCACCTCACGCACATTAGGATGGTCACTATCAAAAGAACAGACAATAAGCATTGGCAAGGATGTGGAGAAATTAGAACACTGGAGCACTGTTGGTAGAAATACAGAGTGGCTTAGCTGTGAGGGAAACAGTGTAAAAGTTTCTCAAAAGATTGAAAATAAAACGATCATATGATCCAACAATTCCACTTCTAGGTATATATCCAAAAGAACTGAAAGCAGGATCTCGAAGAGATATTTGTACATCGTGTTCAGGGCATTATTCACAATAGCCCAGAGCTAGAAGCAACCCAGATATCCACTGACAGATGAATAAAGAAAATGTAGCATATACATGTAGTGGGATACTGTACAGCTTTAGAAAAGAAGGAACTCTTGTCATATGCTACAACATGGATGAACCTTGAAGACATGCTAGGCCAAAGAAGCCAGACGCATGCTGGCAGGTGATTCCATTCATATGAGGTATCTAGAGTAGTCAAAAATCACAGAAGCACAAAGTACAAAAGGCTGGGGGACGGAAGGAAGGGCAAGTGGAAAATTAGAGTTCAGTGGGCATAGACTTTCAGCTTTGTAAGATGAAAAAGTTCTACAGATCTGCTAATAACATGTGCATATACTTACTACTGAACCATACACCTAAAAATGGTTAAGATGATAAATGTAATGTTATATGGTTTTTACCACAATAAAAAAATACACAATGATAGATACATAAACAGAAGCCCAGAGGAATACCATGCACAATATTAGTAGTGAGTATCAGAAATACAGGTGATATTTTCTAATTTTTTTCTTCTGATACTTCTGCATTTATCATTTTTCTCTATAATGATATATATTGGAATTCTGTCCAGAATTCAATTTGTCAGAGTAACTACATTTTATAAAAATAGCCCAAAGCCCATGGATGTCTTACCCGAGGACAGAGAGTCAGCAGAAACTAGGAGGGGTGTTGAGTCATTTGCTCACCCAGGGAGGCAGACAGACACACAAGTCCTTCTCTCTTGTTCCGCATTCATGGACATAGATTGTTTTATAGGATTCACTGGACTTTCTCTACCAGAGCGTCCTTGGGATTTTCCTTATGGCCACTCACTCCCCTACTGCCCAAAGTCAGCTCAAGCGACACCTCCCGGTAGGATGCAACACCACCGGACACTTCCTTTGCCATTGCCTTGTGCATTTATCAATTCCTGCTTGGTATAATAGCTCTCTGTGCACCTGTTTTCTCTCTCTCATTAGATTAGAAACGCTCTGAGGGCAGAGCCTGAATTTGCTGCATTTGTGTACTCCCAGACACAGCGTCTATTCATAGTGAATCCCGGAAGGGATAGCTACTGAATGAACGACAATGAATGAATGAATGAATGAATGAATGAATGACTAAGAGAATGAATGAATGACAGGATCGCAGAACTCTCCATGAGCAAATCAACAAGTCGGGTCAGCTAGGACATTCTTCTCATGAGTTCTGGGTTGCTTCCTATTTTCTCCAAAATAGCGATTTTTATCCTCAAGACTTCTTTGTGGTCATTCCACTTTTTATTCCTTGCACTGAGTAAAAATTATAATTATAATGAGAATAATAATTTCTGTAACCATGTTATCACAGTTCCATATTTTAAATTATGTGAATCGGTTTCTATTTCAACAAAGGCAAGTTTTCATTTAAGTTTAAATTTGTTTTAGCACTGTTCTCAGATGTTTTATATTAAGACAGGATACATGCATTAGAAGATGGTTCTCTTCTTTTCCATGGCTCCAACGTGGTCTTGAGGGGAAATGATGCAGGTGAGACCTATTTTGTCTATTAGAGATGCCTCTTTGTGTAAATAAACGTTTCATGACTCAAATTATAGTTTGGCTCTCACAGGGGTGTCACTGTACCAATGGAACTTTCCAGAAGGGTTCTTTAAAACAAGATTTGCAGAGTAAGTAACAGCCCTCATTTGTTCAGTTTGTAAATTTTGCAGTCTCAGATTTCCTACAAAGACAGCACGGCATTATAGCTATACGTTTTATCATCAGGTCAAAAAACCGTGGCAAAGTACATTCATTCACAGCCTCTACATGTAAAGGCGTTCACAAGTCAAACCGCCAGGAAGAATCGGGATGTCGTCAGACAAATCCCAGGCTTGCCGTGACTGTCCCTCCTTCCTTGCTTTCATCTCCCCTGCTTTTCCAGAGATTCTCGTAGATTCCAGGCCTCCCAAGAACAGCTGTTGATTTTTCTCTCATTCTGCTTTCTCCTGGGAGAACCTTACTTCCCTCGCAAAGCCGGCCTCCGACACCTTTGCCCCCTTTAACTCGAGGGCGTGGCTCGGCCTGCACGGTTTGCTGTCCCTGGTCGGCCTGCGACGAGGCGTGGCGCTCAGCGTGTGGACTGTTCTCCGCTCCCACGGAGGTGAGTCCGACAGCCGCGCGGACCGTGAAGGGCTTCAGATCGCAGATAGGGCACCGCCTCACACCCGGCGGTCCTCCGGGATTGCTGTCAGGGCCGCGTGCGTGACACTTTCGTTATCCAGGCAGAAAGTGTGTTTGGGTTAAACTGCTGGTGCCACCGTGTCACCGAGTTCCCTGCGGAGCCCGAGACACGCACTCCCTATCAGTGATAGCTCCGGCAGGCCCCGGGCTGCTGCCCCTCCGAGCAGTCTGCTTTCTGCACGCAGTGTTTACAGGACGTCACAAGCGGTTACAGGACATCACAGGCGGCCGCCAGGACTGAGATCGGCCTCCCCTCCGAGCTGGCGAGGAACCACGACTGCTCCTAAGGACGCACTTGGCGGGGAAAGCCTGACAAAATGTCCTGTGACTTCAGGATGCCTCTTGCAACAACGCGCAGCCGTGCTGTTAATTAAAAGAGTTAAACTTGGGAACTAGACTTTGATGCAATATGTTGTTTCCATTCTTGGAAATACATTCACGGGGAGCTAATAAATAATCCATGAATGCTAATCTTTTTAAGTCATTTCAAAGGGATGAAGTCAGCCCGGATAATTGTAAATGCAACGGCTCAACCCCGACTCCATTAAAATGGAAAGGTGTGAACTGATTAGACCCTCAGCTGCTTTTGATAGAAGTCTTACATTCAAATGCCACATCATTTGTTTTTAGCAAATGGAGTAATTACAATAATATTTTCTTCATTTTTAAGGTCAGATCTCTTAAATTCTACATGCTTGGGCCTTAATTTAAATGCAGCCAGAAATCATTTTCCTTGCATGCATGAATTAAACGCGTATGTAGTGTAAAGGTAACATCCACCCTTATTTTCTCTGGAGGGGAAATAAATAAATATTCCCGGTGTCTAGCTACAAGGTTGGAGGGGAGATTTGTAACATTATTTCATTTCAGATATTATTAGCGAAACTGAAATGAGCCTGATTTTCCACCCTACTAACTCTATTCTTGCTGAGAAAGGTAGCTTTTGTTTAAAACATAAGGTGTTTTCTCCTATTGCTCTAGCTTTTCAAACCTAGTGGGATCTTAATTAAAAAAAAAAAATTGAGAAAGGATTCGCTTGGTGATAAAGTCAATACTTTTTAATATTCTCGGAGCATCACTGCCCAAAGCAAATTTTGTAAATATTTCTTTCTCGTGGGAATTGTGGTATATTAACAAAAATATGTTTTTCTAGGATTTTTGGTAACTACCTAGGAAATTTCTTATAAGGGAAAACTATACAAGGTTTTGTTGTTTCAAGCGGGCCTGGCATTTTAAATGAGCCAAAAATAACCCCACATAAAACTGATTTCTGCTTACTATAAATTAAAAGTTTTCTTTTTGCCTCCTTCCTCCTGACTGTCAGGAAGTTAAGCTCCGGAAATTGGCCAATGTGCAGAAGTTAAGTGATGGAGAGGAAGCAGTGGACGCGTTTATTCAGGACTGGGAAGTCTGTTTATGGCTCGACCCAAAAGTCTCCAAATACACCACAATTCTGTGCTTTTAAAATACTTAAGTTTCCTGTGAGCACACAGCTGTGGTTCTCTTGTCAGGATTCTAGAAAAACAGAAGGGTATAACGCAATTCAACAGAGCCAGGTAACACTGGCCAGATAGGGAGCCACTGATTCAACCGGGGTGGTCCCTGGGCAGAGTTCTAACCAGGTCTATCAGATACTGGGCAGCACCTTCTACACTATGAATCTGCAGAAATGCTGATTCCAGGCTCTAGAGGGCCCCAGGTGTCTGTGCTCTGGTCATTATGAGTTGCACCCCTGGGGAGGACCCACTCACATTTTATTTTCACCTATTTATGTATTAGAGCGAAAGCATAGGGGTGAGAGTGGGGACAGAGGATAGACCCAGAAATGGGTAGCTTAGGCTAACGGAAGCTGGGGGAAGGCAGCTCCAGACACCAAAAGAGGACTCTGTGTTCAAGTGCTCTCCATCGTGACTGGGTAAGCTTGCAGATAATTTGTCTTCACCAAGACTCAGCTTTCTCACCTGTAAAACAGGCTGATAATCTTACCTCCTTCATAAAATTATTGGGAAGATTAAATGAGCTAATAAATGTAAAAACTAAGGCAATTGACATAATGTTTAATATATTATAAGTGCTAAGTGATTAAATTCAGAGATTTGTAGCCCATCTACAAATGGTCAACAGGGTTGGAAAAGATGTTAAATGTCTTCTATCCAACCCTCCCTCCAGCATCTTACGCAGCTCCCATTAGAAACTTGAATTGTTGGCTCAAAGCAGAGAGTATGAAAGGCCCATTTAAATAGTGAGGAGGCTAGCTCGAGGGAGGAGTTTGATAATAACCCTGACAAAGGATTTTGGATGTCATTATAATCAACAAAGGAGTAGATATGGGTGACGTTTCCTTTGTGAATGTTTTGTGCGTCCAGTGACAATGGGACCTGACCTAACTGCTGGGCATAGAATGCACGGAAAGACAGTGACAGCGGTGTGAGGTCACGTGGCCTTGACCAGGTGGGGCCAGTGGGACTAGAAGGAAAGAACTAGGGATGAGGGTGACTCTGAAGTTTAAAGAATGAATCCATGGGGTGGCGAATGAGACAGAAGGTGCAGTTGAGGGTCCTGTATTTTGAGTCAGAGCAGAATTTTGTGCAGACCTTGGTGATGAAATTTTCTGCAAGGATCTTTAAGACTGTCGCTGTCTTCTTAGCTTGTAATAATTTGATTGCCCTCGTCTGCGTTCTTTAGGCAGAATATTTATTACCTGCATGTAGACTCATAACTGAATTCTGTATGCATAGGAGGGTAATAAATAACAGCTGATGTTTACTGAGCACCCACTGCTTGTGTATCAGGTAGTGAGTTAATTTATTTAGTCCTTACAACATCCCTAAGAGGTAAATACTATCATTATCCCCATTTCACAAATGAGGAAACTAAAACACTGAGAGGTCAAGTGGCTTTTTGAAAGCCAGCCACTGAGTAAATGGGGAAGTGGGGATTTGAACCCAGGTAGTACGGCTTCAGAGTCCTGGCCCTTGAAGCCAGGGAGGGGACAAACATTACACAGTCTGCCCAAATCATAGTTAAATGGTGATCCTGTTGGGATCCGAACCCAGGTCAGATGCAAAAACCCCAGGCTCTTTCCTTCATTCCAAAAGTGATCTGGAGACAGCTTTAGCAAGTCAAAAGTCACGTTCAACACAAGAGCCGAAGGGAAGCTGGAGTAAAAAACGTCTGAGGGTTCAGAGAAGCAACTGTGCAGTACAATGCAGACATTTTTCTCTTCTTAGACCACAGTAAAACCTTGGATTACGAGTAACTTGTTCTGCGAGTGTTCCGCAAGATGAGCAAACATTTCTAATAAATTTTAACTTGATAAACGAGTGATGTCTTGCAATATGAACAGTCCGTGACACCGAATGTCACGTGATCACGGCCAAGCCAATATTTTTTCTCTCCCTGTCTGTCGCTGTAGGATTGTGGGTAATCGTCTCCCATGCTTGGATGCTCGGCCTCAGGCCGCTGTGCTTAGCAAAAACCAATGATTTCTCCAGACATTGGAAGGTGCCCACAACTGGCACGAGTGTATTTTTTGTCACTACAAAGCACCTATAGAGAGTCCTTTGTTTTTCCATACAAGAGTAAGCTTAGGAATGCTCTACTTCATTATAAGTCATTGGATAGATTCCTTGTTAAAGTTGCATGAAAAGAAAAGACTCCATTGAGCCAATAGATAGCAGTAATTCCATTAGTGATAGTGAAAATTGCCCTGTACAATAACCCTCCTCTCTCTTGTCTCCCTCACACCAGCCATGAAAGTTTTCAAAGATAAATACTGGTTAATTTGTTTATTTTTCTTTATATTTTGTATTTTCTTTATTACTTTGTATTACATTACAGTGTTATAATCATTTTTATACGAGTATTTTTGGGTTGTGGAATGAATCGTTTGAATTCCCATGATCTCTTATGGGGAAATCTGCTTTTATATACAAGTGCTTTCGATTGCAAGCATGTTTCTGAAATGAATTTATATTCTTAAACTACAGTTTTATGTATATTCTTTTTTTTAGTTTATTTATTTATTCTTTGACAAAGAGAGAAAGAGTGAGAAGGGCAGAGAGATAGGGACACAGAGAATCCCAAGGAGGCTCCACACCATCAGTGCAGAGCCCGATGTGGGGCTCAAACTCATGAACCAGGAGATCATGACCTCAGCCAAAATACAGAGTGGGATGCTTAACTGACTGAGCCACTCTGGCACCCCTCTCTTCATAGACTATAAAACTTGTATGAAAGGAGGCACTTTCAAAAATCCTTATTAGATTTTTTTTTTTTTTTGCACACTAAACTATACATAGAAAAAGAATGGTAGTGATAAACTCTAAATTGTTATATTGCGAGGGTGGAATGGGGTGGGTGGGAATGAGAGCCTTTTGGAGGATGGGTTACATAAAGGGGAATTTTTCACATTTTACCCACTGCCCCTTCTCTATTCGAATCTTTTATAAGGATACCGTATTTGTGCATTATTTTTCAAAATCAAAAATGAGTTTTAAAAATATATAGAAATAGAAACTTCAGGTTCTCAGGCAGAAATAAAGAAGTTCTAGTTATCCAATAATACAAACGCATTTTTCAATTAGTATTCTGAAGACAGATAAATACCTCTGAGGGAAGTAATTAGGATATCTATATATGAATGTGTGTTCACAGATATACATGGGAATCTCACCGAGATGGCAGACTGCAGCTGTATACGACAGGCTGCTTAATTTTCCCTCATTCTATTAAAAGAGGAGGCTCACAAAAGCCTCATAGATTTCAGAAGGGAAATCTGCAAAACTATATGTAGAAGAAATGATCCAGTATCAAATAAGGCATCTGTTTGCCTTCTTACCTCTGTCTGCAAGGGAGCAAGCAGAGCAGAGTGACATGTGTCCCGGTTTGCCGGGGATGGTCCCAGCTTGCCCATTATTAACAGTGCTCCCCTCCACCAAGTATCTGAGTGTGGATGACAAGTCGTGTGGAGCGGTATAGCAGAGCAAAGCCTACGTCTGGCCAGGCCCAAGGAAGAGAGCCATCCCATTTGTCCTGTGCACAGCAACCCTGGTCCTTTCCTGGTCTGGCTGTCTCTGGGCCATCACAGAAATGCCTTCCTCCTCTTGTCCTACCTTGTGTCACAGTCGGTACCCTCTGTCCTTTCCATCGCCATTGGGCTTCTCTGAGAGGCCGTATGCACAGTGGGTAAGACCTCCAGCTCTCAGTTCAGACGCACATGAGCCCGCAATCCAGCACGGCCACTTCCTAGCTACCTAACCCTGTTTGATTATCTGTACAATGGGAAAAATAAAAGCATCAAGGCATTGTTGTGAAGTTTCAACGATCGATGTGATAATGGAGGTAAAGTAACGACTGCAATTATTCAGTAAGTGTTAGCTGGTATGGCTATTATTACAGACATACCGCGACAATGTCATGATAAAGATACATCGTGACCTTAAAAGAATATGTTACTGGCATATAGTATATGCTGCATAAATGTTAACTGCTTTTATTATTACAATTGTTAGTTCAGCCAGTGTAGCAGTTCATCACTCTGATGGCAAGAAGTTGCCAGTCTGGTTCCTGACAGTGAGTTTGCCATTCTTTGCTGCCTCTTCTGTTTTCACTCGTGTACCCTGGGAGGTGGGGGCGTTGGCGAGGGCTACCGAACAGCAGAGTTATGGCAAAATCTGGTATTCCCAGTCCAGCTGAAAATACACAAAGACCCTGAAGTCATTGCCTTCACTGCAATTTTCCAGAATTCTCCTAGCCCAGCCTTCAGCATTTCCCCGTATAAATTCAGAGGATTCCTGATCTCAAATGAAGGGAACGTAGTGGGGTAATTCAATACTAAGAAGCTTCCCCCCACTGGACATTTTCACAGCATCTTACTTACAGAGGCCTTTCTGATGGCACTATTCTGTTGGTTTCATCGTTCGGCGGCCTGTACAGTAGCGTTTTTATACTGAAAAATGAAGGCTCTAAAATTAGATGGTGGCTGTAAATTGTTAATGGGTGCCTTGCACCATTTATGTGCTCCCTTTACCTCCTGTACTCCACTCAGCTGGGATAGCTCGAAGCTGCCGGAATCGCAAAGCTTGATTTGTAGCTAGTTCAGTTCACTGAGGAGTGGCTACTGTCAGCACCAAATGCTGGCCAGGCAGCAGAGCTGGTCACTTTTCCAGGTGCCATCACCAGCTGCTTCCGTCATTGTGGAGAAGACACTTTGTCTTGGCCTCCTTAGACTGAACGCTGCCTGAGGTGAAACCGGGCTCCCTGCTTCCTAGCCACGTAGCCCAAGGCAAACAGCCTGATCCCATTTCTCACCTATAACGGAAGAATAACAATACTATTCACCTCCTCCAGTGGTGGGAATTGGATGAGATAATGTGAGGAAAGGCTCTGGGACTCAGTAACTCTTCACACGTGTCCGCCATTACTATTCAGCAGACTGGCGTTTCCTGAGCCCCTGCTTTGTGCCATCCCCTCATAGCAGGCGCTTTGCTTGTGGTACCTTACCGAGTCTTTACAACCCTGAAAGGTAGGCACTGTCATCCCCTGTAAGGGAACTGATTCAGGGGTAAAGTCGCTTGCCTTGGGACTCAGAGGTGAAGAGTCCACAAGTGGAATCTCAACCTGGCCCGATTTCCAAGTCTGACTCTTCCTACCACATCCACCACACACAAGTCTCATAAATAATACTTCTCTCATGGGACTCAGGCTCTGCAGACAGTGATCTTGCCTTGGCTGTGGGTATTTCCCACAAGCAGCCCAGCAGGGTCTGCTCTGGGCTCTGCGGTTCCCCCAAAGCCCTTTGTTAGACAGGATGGGGCGCTCACTTACCAGCCTGGCTTATCTGCTTTGGGGCAGGGCCTTCCTGACTCAGACCTGTGGGTTCATGACTTGACACAATTACAGTGACCACAATGAAGCCAATGGCTTCACCTAGGAGCCGCCCATACCAGGAGCCTGAGGGGAAGCAGGATGGGGCCCAGGTTTATATTTCAAAGGCTGGAGATGAAGGCGTTGGTCTCCCAGCTTCCCACCTGCTTCTATCTAGTAAAAGCAGCCCTCTCTCGATTCTTTTGGTCCTCCCATTGCCTTAAGAACTGAAAAGTGAAAGACTTTTTTTTTTCTGCCTCTCATACCTGACTTGCTCTCTATTACAAATGGCAATTCCAGGGACACCAGTCATCCGGTAGCTTTTTTCCACCTCAGGCCAGCTCCTGGTTGCCTACCTGACAGTCATTCCCCCATCTTCTGTCCCACACCTGATTTTCCTCTAAGAAGACATGGCTTCTCTTCTCTCAGCCCTTGAGCTTTGGGTAGACACCCTACCCACCCACCCACCAAAGCTCATGACAGCTTTGTCATGTTCAGCAGATGACAGCCCAAGCCAAGCAAAGCATCACACTCCAGAGATTATGGGATTGGTCTGAGCCTAGACATTGGCCACCAAAGTGGAAAGAAACCTCTGCCAGGACTTTCCAAAAATCGTTTTGAATCGCTTACCATCAAGGGAAGCACTAAAGGAAGTTTTCATCCATTCACATACCTCCTGGCAGACCACGGGGTAACCCTGGAGACACATATGCCCCATTTTGAGAGGCATGGCCTTCAGTTGGCTTCCAAACTCCTCCATCTTCCATGTAATGATCATCACAATTTCGTGTAAATCCATCTTGTCAGCCCCACCTCTTGCCACATGGAGTTTCTTGCCATTTCTGGAATAAACCATGCTCTTCCGTTCCTCTGGATCTTTGTTCCCCTGGCCGAGAATCTCTTTCCCCCTTCTATGCATAGAAAATTCTACTGACACGTCTATCTGAATCTCCATCAGGTATCTCCTTCTCAGGAAGCCTTTTAACTTCCCAGATTTGTATCTAGTTTCCCCTTGATTAGAGCACAGATCTTGTACAGTTCTTTCTTCCTCACTGGACTGTGTGTGCCTCCTGAGTATTTCTGTATTCCCAGATGGTAGCACAGGGCCTGCAAAAAGGTTTATTAGATGAGTGGATGGATGAATAGATGGATGGATGGATGGATGGATGGATGGGCATATGGGCCACTGAGTTTAGAAAAACCAGCTCTTTCAATCCCCATAGCATCCTGACCCATTATAATGGTGAATAACATATAACCTAGTTCTTACATGGGCATAGTTCTATTTATTAATTGCTAACTTCATAACAATTTATTTCACTGTCCATGCCCGTTAAACTTGTCAATGCTTAATAAGGGAAGGAAGGCCAGATGCTCTTTTCCATCTACTTGGTCTACCTGTTTCCTGACAGAAGCCAGGGGAGGAGTTACTTTGAGTGCTGTGTCAGAAACCGGCTAGCTGCCTGCCAGCCCTGTTTCCTTTCCTTTTTGGGCTCACAGCTAGATTCTATTTCCCAGCCTCCCTTGAAATCAGTTGTTGTCATTTGGTAGACTTCTAGCCAATGGAACGTGGTCAAAAATGATATAAACTATTTCTAAGTCTGCCCATGTGTTCTTTCCCTAGCTCCTGGTTGGAAGTGAAGGGCTCTCAGATCCACCTGGGGGTAGTAGAGATTCAAGATGAGAGATCTTAGGCTCCTGAATCACTGTAAGGAGAGCCACTGCCCAATATTCACATTGGACTGGGTTGCAAATGAGAAATAGCATTTTAGACTCTTAAACCCAATGATGTGCTGGAACTGGCTTATCTGAGCTTATGAAAGGCAGTTGTTAAATTTTGAGGAATTTTGCAAGTCAATTGTTCGATACAGTCATCACTGAAAGTTCAATTTTATAAACTTACAATTAAATCTGTTATATTTTTTAAAGGCAATACTCATAACTCATCCCAACATAATAATTTTACCCTACTTGACTATTATATACTGCTCTTGAGGTTATTTTGTGGAAATGCTATGTAATGAGGGTGTTAAAAATATCTCTTCCCCAACTGTGTGTTCAGTAATGCGCGTGTGTAGCTTGAAATCAGCCCCAGGGGCAGTATTTACACCAGGGGAATTGTCAAACACTACAAACCAGGCTCTCCCCTCACTGGAAAAGGTTAAACCTTTACCAGGACACCATTCTAAGCTTTATCTGTTGCAGGAACAAAAACTTCCCTACAGCAGCCAAAGTGCCACCCAGAAACACCTGCAAATGAAGAGTCCCTCTGATGCTCTACATGGCGAAGCTGAACGTGACACCATGTGCTTGAGGTCTTCGCTAATCTCCAGAGCATGAGATTATTCTGACAGAGGCACAGCCCTTGTCATCGCCTGCTTCACGTTTATTGGGTGACAAGTGTAAGTAAGAGAGAATGGACACATGGATGCTGAGTTTCAACCCACAGCTCTTACTAGAGAACACAGAAGTGGAGACATACTTGCTTCCTGTCCAATTCTTTGGGGAAGGGAATTTCTCCATGTTTGAACTCTCAGCAATATCCTATATGTTGTGGCACTAGCACCTGGAGTGGGCCTGTACAGAGTAGAGAAGCTGAGCAGGTGGGAAGTCCGTAGGCAAGGCAGATTCCGGGCTGCAGGTGTGAGGATGGCAGGCGTTGGGCCAGCGCCTGACCGACAGTGTTTGGAATTCACAGGTTGGCACATGGCAAAATGATCGAAATGAGTATCCTTTGTGGAAGCCATAATATTTCACTTAGAGAAAGGCAGTCAGATCCTTGGGCAGCTCGGCCCTCCTCCGCAGGATATAAACTGCTGAAGTAGACCCTAGAGTGCAGGGCCGTTTGCGAGAGACATCACACAATTCGCAGGACGTTTCAGTGCAGACCCCGAATGAACTAATTCTGCTAATAGAGTATTTGATTTAATGGCACATTAAAGGGGAAAGGGGAGCGCCGAACACATTCTTCAGCTCAGCAGCTGATGGGTTACTGTAGATCTCATAAGCAGAGGAGCCAAATTCTCCTCTGCCTTCACCAGAACAAGCAAGAGTTGTGGAAGCAGATGTGGGTCGTTTCGCAGATGGGGTTTTGGTTCAGGAGCTTAGAGCAGAAATCACCAGGTTAATGTAGTTCTTCCACACAGAGGTTATGACTGGTTGCAGAGACTGACCCACACAATGACAAGTTTCTTTTCCTTTTTGTTTAAAAAAAAAAGAAAAAGTTGCTAGAGACCATGCCAGAGAGGAATAAAATAGGAGTAACTTCGTGGTGGATCATCACGTTTTCTTTCTAAATCTTTTCCTTTCTTTTCTTTCTTTTTCTTCTTCTTCTTCTTCTTTTTTTTTTTTTTTGTCATTGATTCCATCTATCATTTTTTAGTGCTTTCAATGTGCCGGGCTCTGTGCTAAACTTTTTACTTGTATGCAGATGCCTTTACGGGTATTTCATCATGAATCCTAGAAAGGAGATGCCATTGTCATCCTACTTTACAGATGAATAATCTAAGGTACAGAGAGGTTAAGCAAATTTCTCAAGATCACACAGCTAGTTGGAATCAGAGCTGGCGTTTAAATCAGATTTCTCTCACCCTGGACGCGACATTCTTAATTAACCCTACAAAGTACTATCATTCCAGCTAGAAAGTAGGGGAAGCAAGGCTCATTAAACAGCATCGCCCAAAAACGCTCAAGCCACAAGTGATCTGTTTAGAGAATCAAATAAAAAAAATATATGCCCCCAAAGATATATATTTGGAGTAAACTTTAAAAATATTTCAGTTTCAGGGCGCCTGGGTGGCTTAGTCGGTTAAGCGTCCGACATTCGCTTAGGTCATGATCTCGCGGTTCGTGGGTTCGAGCCCCGCGTCGGGCTCTGTGCTGACTGCCAGCTCAGAGCCTGGAGCCTGTTTCAGAGTCTGTGACTCCCTCTCTCTCTGACCCTTCCCTGTTCACGCTGTCTCTCTCTCTCTCTCCTAGAAATAAAAAAAAAAAATTAAAAAAAAAAATTTCAGTTTCAAATCCGTTCTTCAATTTTTAAAAAGTGTTTCCCTAAACAACCAATAGGAGTTGGATGGGCCACTTTACTTTTTTCAAGAAAATTTCACCACCTATCTTTTTCTTCAAGATTCATCTATGAGCCTTAGTTGGAAACAGTGGCAAAGTTTAATGATTTTGGTTTGCTCATTCTGTTGCCGTTCATCGCCCCCCTCCCGTTCGTCTTTCCATTCAGCTGTTGGAATACCCTCTCTGAAACTGAAATCTGATCAGCGCAGTCCCTTCGCAGAGCTTTCCTACAAAATCTGAGCTGAACTCCCCGGGACGGTGCACTCATCAGGGGGCCCCCACCCCGGTCTCATCCTGTCTGCCACCTTCTTCCTCCGGCTTGCGTTACATGTGTCTCCGGCAGCAGTCTCCTTGGAGATGCTCCCAGATTTTGCACAGTCTGCCTCCCCCATTCTTTGACTCATTTGCGATTATTCCTGTCTCTTCTTTGAAGGCGGCTCAGTGTCATGTCCTCGCCCTACCTCCATTTGGGGCTGCTTCTCTCTGCCCGTATTGACAGCCTAGGCTGGCTTCTATCAATGGCCCTTGTTGAATTTCATCACCCTGGATCGTGAGGACAGGGATTGGGTTCTCCACACTATGTGTCCTCGGCACATGGCATAGTGATTCAACACTGACTGTATGATAGAATCACCCAGAAAGTCTGATTCAGGTTGTCAGTGGTGGGCCAGGGTTGAAAACTTCTGGCCCCACTGATGTTTGCTGACTGACCAACAGAACAGATGAAGGAATGAATGAACTCACTGAGGCACAGAGCCCAGGACTCTGCCTCGCCTCCAGCAGTCCTGGAGATGTAGGACTCGCTCTGCCCTCAGGTACTTAGAATTTGTCTAATGAGGCTTCTTGGTCATGCCCATGGTCAGGAGGCTACAGATTCAGATCTAGAATGTTCGCGGACTCTTGTTCCACTTCAAGAACACGCTTGTCCCAATATACAAAATGGGAAAGGTGATTCCTCCCATAAGAAGGAACCTGATGGGGCACCTGGGTGGCTCAGTCAGTTGAGTGACCGACTTCAGCTCAGGCCATGATCTTACGGCTTGTGAGTTCGAGCCCCGCGTCAGGTTCTGTGCTGACAGCTCAGAGCTTGGAGCCTGCCTCAGATTCTGTATTGCTCTCTCCCTCTGCCCCTCCCCCACTCATACTTTGTCTCTTTCTCTTTCGCAAGAATAAATAAAACATAGAAGAAGGAGGAGGAGGAGGAGGAGGAGGAGGAGAAGGAACCTGAAAAATGCTTTCTGGATGGCGCATGCCCGTGAAGTTACCAACTCCGACTCAAAAGATAAGTACCTTTCCTCCCTGATTAGCTCAGTTGAGAGCTCACCTTGAGTTCTCTGAGCATTAAGTATGCCAGAACCCTCAGTAGCTAGAAGGTGTGTCATCACTGCCAGGGGCCACTTGTAACACCCTTATGTACTAGAGGGCACGTCGTCCTGACTCGGGCTACGCTTCCAGCAGAAGTTTCCTCTTTCCTCCCTGTAAGCCCATCTCTGATGTCATAGAGGAGCAGACCCTCTCTGTCACAGCCAAGTGTGGGAGGCCAGCTCACAGAACGAGCCACCCTGGGTCTGCCTCTGCTGATAACCCCAGGCATGGAGAGAGACCCCTCGCTAAACCTGCTCCCCTTTGTCTTCATTCCGAGACGCAAAAGCCAGAAGTCCTGGAGAGTTCTGTTTGCGGAGCCCAGTCTCTCACGCTATAAAATAGCTGGAGAGCGCTTGCATTTGAAAAATCACAGATGCATGCTCTGCCTTCCAGCACCAGGCAGGAGAAATGAGACAAACAAGCTTTGAAAATAAATCTGACTCTCTCGCGGCTCCAGATAGCCGACAAGTGTTCGTCCATCTGCCGTGAGCATTCACACTGTGAATTTATTGATTTGATAATACTCTCGCATAATTGATTGAGGACGAGGCTGGCCTCTTCTTGACTTGCGTCTGTGTGTGCCGTCTGATAGTTCCCAGCACCGCTCTCTCTCTTTATGTGTGATGAAGGAGACACCAAAGATTTTTCTGGCCCTTTCCGATGGGATGACACGGACGCTATTGGCTTTCCTGAACGGCATCCGTTTTTGAATCTTGAATGGCAGGAACTGTTAAGTTGAGCATTCTTCCTATGACGTATTTTACTCATCTTCACAACACCGCATGTGTCCCCTCCTCCCTGGCTGTCCGACTGTATTCAGAGGTAACAAAAACTAGCTAAAGCTCTGTCGCTCTCCTTTTGAAGTCCTTCTCTCTTTTTTTTTTTATTTTTATTTTTTATTTTTATTTATTTCTAGGAGAGAAAGAGAGACAGCGTGAGCAGGGGAGGGTCAGAGAGAGGGAGACACAGACTCTGAAACAGGCTCCAGGCTCTGAGCTGGCAGTCAGCACAGAGCCCGACACGGGGCTCGAACCCACGAACCGCGAGATCGTGACCTAAGCGAAAGTCGGACGCTTAACCGACTAAGCCACCCAGGCGCCCCCCCTTTTTTTTTTTTTTTTTTTTTTGAAGTCCTTCTCTCTTAAGAGGGCACAGCCGCAACCACGGACTGACAGAGAACAATAATAACTGCAGACCTGTTGTAGGAGATACTGGCCTGGGGAATACTGATCTTTCCACTTCACAGCAGCCGCAGCAACCCGTCGCCTCTCTGCAACGGTGACATTCAGATGTCACCACCATTTCATTAAATGGAATCAAAACAGCTGTGAGGATTGCTGTTTTATTTTATAGCATAAAGCCATCATAACTTACTTTACAAAGCAGCTCGCAGCTCGCAAATGCAGCTGAAATGGAAAAGCCGGTTGGAAAAAGTATGAACGTGAAAGGGGACAAGTCGGGGGCTAATAAAATTGAGGGACAGCAGGGAGCTTCTTGGCTCAGTGAAAACCACCAAGGAGCACATGATCATGTAGTTACTGGCGATTCACTGCTAAGCAAAGATGTCCCAGAGGACAAGGGGAGCTTAGTGTCCAGTTAGTAAACAGATACCTAGATACTCAGATTCCATTCGGCCAAAGAGAGATGACTATCCAGTCATTCAAGATAGTATCACAGAAGTATAGCACTTTCAATTTCCCTCTCCTACCTGCAATCCTCAGCCCCCAGCCCTGATATAGTATAAAACTCTCGAGACACGGTATTTAAATTTTGGGAAGCATGGCCACTTCTTCAGCTTGACAGCATGGCCAAGACTAGGTGGCTACGTGGTTGCATCATTGACTCTCAAGTGGAACAGAAGCTAGATTTGCATTCCACCTGTGCCGCTTATTAGCTGTGTGTCACTGGGGAAACGACTTAGCATCCCCGACATACATCTCAGTTTACTCACCTGTAAAATGGGCTCCATGGGGATAGCAGATCTCGTCAGTGACCTGCCCTCACCTACAACCTTACCACTTCCAACTGAATTCTTTGCCTCGAAGCTTTTTCTCGTGGTCAGAGCCACTGCCCGCTCACCTGGTAGGCTGGGTGCACCTGAGGCTTAGTGCTCTCCAGGAGCAGCTCTCAGCCGACAAGGTTGGAAGTTGCTGTATACAGTGGTATCGGTACATAAATACCTCAATTCCCTTGCCCCTTGAGTGGCATAACTCTAAGGCACAGGTTGTATATTGACTCCCCAATTTCTACAGCAGATCAATCCACAGTTGACCACAATGGTGTCTGGCATAATAACATATCCCTTATTGGCTACCTCCTTTATCTCACTTCCCAGTCCCCTTCTGGAGTTCCCCCCAAATCCCCTCCCAGCTAATTTCAGAGGGCGATTTTTTTTTCTCATTCATCTCGGGAAGGGTAAGGGCAGCCTTTTTCTTACTGGTCTCCCAAAAAGGAATGCCTGTTTCTAATGGGTTTCCCCCAATAGATGTAGTTTTCTTTTAAGCCTGAACCTACAAATCTACACTGAGATTTTTCAGGTCCCAGATATATTTGGTCTCTCTTCACAGCTGTCCCCAAACTCCTGCAGAGACCCTTTCCAAGGTATTACGAGTTTCCGCATCCCTGTTGTTTGATCCCAGAAATACCCTAATCATTTGAAAGCTCCATTTTTAGGACAGCGAGTTAAGTTGTAGATTGTTATTTCCTTTCTGAAACAAGGAGACTCAGTTCCATATCGTATTTCTACAATGTGATGGATCAATACTACGTTCTGACCAAGGGAACCACTGACCACCCCCCCCCCGCCCCCACTCTACAGGATAGCAATCTCATGTCTCCAAGGACAGCACGGCAAATTTATTTATTACAAATCTCATTTTATTCTTGATTTTCAGCATACAATTGGGGATATTGCCACACGGGGGGAAAATCCATGAATCGATTTTCTTCTCCTTGTAGGGTCTTATAAGAATCCAGGCATTCAAAAAATGAGCAACTATACACCAAGGGCTTGGAGTTTCCTGGTAATGGTACTAGCTGAAAATTACACTTATTAGTGGGAAGTTTGAAGTCTAGAGCTTGTTAGCGCATTTAGTAGGAACAAAAGTGTTAATGAAAGTGGTATTTGCATTTATTTCTCATCAAGGCTAAATGAAACTGGGTAGAAGAGTCAGGTCAAGTTCATCGTCTGGGGGAAAAACAATTCAGAGCACATACTCTCTTAATAGACAGGCGCATAAGAATTAACAACCAATATTATTATTAATCCTCATTATCTTAACTCCAGCTTTGGGACAGGGCATGTATGCAGAGGAGTATCTGCAAGCCAGGGCACCTGGGAGTCATAGACGGTCATATAGCGTGATCGTGGTGCTTTGCCAAGGTTGCCATTTTCTAGAGAGCAAAACCAGTGTCAACTCCCTCTGGAGAGCGGACTGCTCTCTGAGGGTCTATGATCCACGGGAAGTCTGGTAATTCCGACGTGTGTCTCAGGGCAACACTTGTTTCAACTCTTCCCCCTTTTAATCAGTTCAAAGTCAGACCCATTTCAGTACTGATGGGCCAGCACCATCCTTAGGGAGTGCTCATGATCTCTTTTCTGCTTATTTAAGGGATTTAGGAATGCCTGGTAGACAGCATCTTATTGGAATCAATGAGGCCACATAAAGCTTAAGGGATGTTGACAAACCTGCTCTTGGCTTTCATGAGATTTCTTCCTCTGGTGTTCTGGAGAGCCCCATAACTTGTCCACGGCAAGGGCTGCTTCAGAAAATTGCACTCTTTATGGTGGAAATTCAGTCTCGCATCTGAGTCCTTGATAGTAAAAGGTATTTAAATTTAAAAGCATATTTTGATATAAAGTCTATGGAAACCCACTCCCTCTCAGTTACGTGGATACTCATGCCAAGCAGAGACCTTGAGGCTGGCTGCTTCGTGCCTATTTCGTTTTCCCATTCAATCCATTTTCACCGAAAAGGAGACAGAAGCAGTGAAGCCAATATAGTTTTATTGGATCCAATGCACTGCCACTAAAACAAATATATGTACACTCAGGCCAATACACTTTTATTAAAACAAATAGAATTTAATTCAAACCAGCATTCAATACGTTTTCTCAGAGCAATGAAATTAAGCTCTACCAGTACTTCTGCTCAATATGTTTTCCCAATCAAATCCATTTGAACAAAGTGAAATATATTTATCATAGATAACACATTTTTATTAAAAACAAATTCATTGAAACCAAGTTTCCTCTTGAACTGATAGCTAGAGATTCTAACCAATTGTACAATTAGATCATAGAACCGGATGTATTTTTACTTTAGCAAAAAGCATTTCTATTCAGGTCCACTTTAAAGCACACTAATGAATAATCAAAGTTGCTCCGACAATGTCTTTAATGGAGTATTTTCTCAAAAGTGTGTCCTTTGGGGTTGAAGCACAATCTAGAAAATAAAAAACACTTAAGGAAAAAGAATACCCCTGGGAATAAGATGACAATAAATTCAGATTTGTAATGATTAAATATTTACGTCTACCTATGTGCACTTAGAGTGAAGTTGTTGTTGTGTGCAAATGCAGAAAGACGTGCTTGGGGACATTTTGTAGCTGTGTTTGCTTCTAAACCACATTATCCAGAAAAATCCTTCCTTATTGGTGTTCGAACATATTATGACTCCTCATCTGTCTGAGTTTAACTAGGAATTACCTCGATAGAATGGGAGGGCTGGGTCCAGGTGGCTCTATGACAGAGATTTCAGTCTTTGGGGTCTAGATCGTGAACCATCTTCAAGTCTTCCAAAAAACCATGAACAGCTACTTCCAAATGCCACACACCTTTTGGAGACTGGGAACAAACACATTATATACAAGCAAGAGCATCCGAATACATTCCATACCTATGCGAGACCATCAGGTAGAGGCAGACCCTCAGTGGCTGACATGAACTCCATCCCATCTACCTCTTCAGTGATCCCCACATCCACCTTTTCTACTTCTCTCCTGCCTTGAGGCTGCAGGACGTAAGGACAGAAATGAGGAAGTTTATTGCCTTCAATAAGCGGCTCAGAAAATACTCTATATCAAGACTGTGTGCTTCAATAGTATTTCCTCCTTTATGCCTGGAAAAGTGTAGACTGCAGATTAGCTTAGCTGTTCTAATGGTCTCATCTTAGATGTCTGGAACTATCTAAAGCCTCTGCTCCTTTTCAGTAATTTCAGTTCTCCTTTCTTCTTCTATCACCGTGTGTGTGTTTTTTTTTTTATTGTGTTTACTTACAAAAGAGATCCATATTTATTTTGGAAATAGATTTGAGTTACAAAAAAATACAAAACTAAAAATGTCCTATGGATGCAAATCTCAAACACATATAAGTGTTTGACCACGATTATGCACAGAGAAGTCCCACTGCCTTGCTGGGGACATGGTGCGTCCACAGAGCTCCAGCTACGCTGGGTGAGTGACACCTGAGGAGGAACCCTGGGAAGGATTCAAGTGTGGGAGTCATTAAATTCCCCTTGCTCAGGGGCAAGATCTTCTGTCCTCTGCTTGGTGCTGACAGGGACAGGCCAGCTTCCATATCTAGAGGAACAGCTGGGTACCCCATTCTGTAGCCCGGAGGCCATGCACAGTGAGCTCAAGAATGGAAGGTGTCCTCTCTCCTTCACTGGGACCCTCAAAGTGCTCTTCTGAGGAGAATTTACTCTTCTGGGCGTTTTCATGCACGGGGTTCCCACTCATGGGTTAAGCTGCGTCCTTATTTGGTGTTTTCCTGGGCATCCACTGTGAGGTTGAAAAATGGGAACAAGAAGAAAAAAGGAGAGAGGACTGGTTTGGTAGCTGGCAGCAAAGACAGAGAAATACAGACAGACAGTCTGAAACAGAAGCGACAACACAGAGGACACAGAACATGTTTAATTAATACTGACATTTATCCAGCTGCATTTGAAACCCCGCATGGAAATAATTGCCGTTCATTGTATTGTTTTAGATGAAAATGGTAGAAATAAATGGAACTGTCAAAGCTGTAAACCTTCCCATCTTCATTAAAAATAAAGAGTTAAGAAATGGAAAGCAGTAGGCAAGGAGGCGGGACTGTTCCGAGATTCCTGTTTTCCCCCTCCAAGGCCACATTCCGACAGATCTTGGCATCCAGGTGTTCTGTTCTCTGTCCTGCTACCAACGGGTACTTTATTTTGTCCTCCCATCAGAAGCGTGGCTCAGAGCCCCACCGCCCATCTCAAGGCCAGGCCTCCCCCAGCCTGTACTTCTTCAAAGACCAGCTTCCTCTCGCACTTGCTTTCCAAGCATCCCCCTCACCACACCTTCCTTCAGGTCTGGGGAAAATACCTGCTCCAGAAGCTGTCTGTGCACTAGCCAGGCTAAACCTCTTAGCAGCCCTCTGAGGTCTTATCCTCATACCACAAAGTGTGAAACAAAGCCTCAGAGAGGTTGAGTAACTGACCCCTGGCCACACAGCTCCTGCATGAACAGAGGGACAGTTAAGATTCAGAGGAGTTAACAGGTGACTTACTCTAGTCTTCGCGGCTTCCCTCAGATCGTCTGGCTCACTGTGCACCTGGTGCAGAAGAGGAAACTGAGACCTGGAGATGTGAAGTGGCTTTCCCAAGGTGACTGAGACCTGCTAGTTAGCCTCTCCACCCTGCCACACTGCACAGCTCATTATATTCAAATACACTCGCTACTACATTCAGATGCCAAAAATCCACCCCTAAAATCACCACCAGCATTTTCTAAGAGAGCAGCTTAGTTCCAACCTCTTTCTCCATCATTTTTGTTTTTCTAACCAGAGCCCTAATAAACAGCACAGCTGTGCTTTTGTTTCATCTCCTTTTATTTCGTCTCCCTGCCCTCGGGCGGGGGTCCCAGTGTGTGACTCTGTGACTCTACAATGGATGGACAGGAGGAGGAAGGGGGTGAAACAGACAGGCAGAGGATTAGCATGCTCTGGCTGTCTCTCTTCCTTTCCACCCCAATGTCCTTCCCGTGTCCCTGGGAGGCCAACCTCAGTCTGCGGGGTTTGGGAAGCGACAGAACCAAAGGCTGGTCTGCGAGGGGAAGAAGAGGCAGATCCACCGGGGAACTGAGAAGTGCCTTGAACACACATTCCAGCCACCGCAGTGCAGAAAGCAAGTGGCCGTGGCCGTCGTCAGCTGCTGCTTCTCACTGTATAGGAGGGGGCCAATCGCCTATTTCCATCAGATCCATAGACCCCATCAAGAAAAGAAACCAGACAGAGACCGTTAATACATGTTGAAACATGGAGGTTTAACTGTTGATGGAGACACACAGGTGGTAGAAGGAAAATGGAGTTGAGAACGAAATTTTGTTCGAAGTTGAGACCAAGCTACTAACTGACCACTCAGCTAGGGGTCTTGGGGGAGTTATTTAACCTCTCTAAACCTGGGTTTTCTCATCTGTAAAATGGGACATGAGCACATAGTGGGCTCTCAATATATATTTGATGAATTGAAATGAGAATATTCAGACTCTTTTGGGTTGTTGCTTTAAAATAAGCAAATATCCCAATTCCTGTTTATTTGAAATCCAACTTTCCAGTTTGGAGTTTTGAAGGCAACAAAGAACTTAATGGCTGAATGGCATTAGGGCAATCCTCAAATGGGGGTGCCTGGGTGGCTCAGTCAGTTAGGCATTGGACTCTTTTTTTTAGTTACTTTTTTTTTGGAGAGAGAGAAAGAGTACTCATGGGGAAGGGACAGAGAGAGAATCCTAGGCAGAGTCCATGCTGGGCATGAAGGTCCATCTCACAACTGTGAGATCATGACCTGAGCCAAAATCAAGAGTCAGATGTTTAACCAACTGAGCCACCCAGGGTGCCCCGAGTGTTTGACTCTTGATGTCAGCTAGGGTCTTGATCTCAAGGTTGTGAGTTCAAGACCCACAACTGGGCTTCGTGTTGGCCATGAAGCCTCCTTGAAAAAATAACACAACATAAAATAAAATAAAGATAAATGAAATGTATCAGGACACCTTCAGGCTCCACAATGATTATGTCTGAGAAGCAGTGCACATCAGGGACCGTTCTGGTAGACAGACTTAAATTTGCAGGGCCCCTCAGTTATCAGTTATGGTGTGTGTGAATGTGCGCACGCACACACACACACGTGTGCACTCATACACAAGACCATAGAGCTCATGCTAAATGAAGAGATGCAAATCACTACAGTCAACCAACATGGCCTCTTATGGAACTCAACCATCACTGTAAGTTTGCTCTCTAAGACTCCAAGAAGCTAGAGTAGCCACAGGCTTTCTAAATAATGTATTCCTCTTCCAAACACTGGTCAACATTTTACTGAAATCCAGAAGTGTTCTGTCCAGAAGAAAAAGGAACTAACCACACAGAAGATAAGCGGCATTTTGCGGCTATTTTATGGCATTGCAGCCTCCATAAAACCAAGCCTGTCCTTGCCTTATCCCTGACGGCTGTGTGTGCCAGCACAGTGAGTAAACTGGGGGCAGATTTAGGTCTTAAATGCCTCCTAATATCATTTGGGCAAATTAGCTTACGTGGCTGGACACTGTGTTCCAGGCACAGAGCATGTTCTTTTCCTGTCAGAATCTCCGACAGACACCCAAACACTGCAGTGAAATATCAGCAACCTCTTAACATTTTTCTTGATTTCTTTAAGAGTGAACATTAGACATATTAGGAACAACAACCCAATCATTAAGCCCCGTGAGGTTGTCCTCGGAGCCGGCTCTATCGCTTTAATCAGATTATGGACAACTCATTCTCATCCCGGCCATTTATCTTCTTTGTTTATGCACGCACCAAGTGGCATTTGTCTTAGCATCAAAAAATAGTAATCAAAATTGAGACCAACAAAAGACCTTTCGTTATTTATGGTGGTAAGTAACATCTATTTGCTTTCATTAGTTTCCAAACAACAAGTACACTGGTTCTGATTAAACCTGGCATGTGTTAATTATAGCCGAGGTCGGGGGTTGTTTTGTCTGTAATAAAGGATTACTTAAGGGTGAAGCCTGAGTGAAATTTGAGGTTCTCAGGCCTCAGAAGTCAGGCACCTCCATGTGCTTCCTCAGTGAAGGTTTCCAGCCTCCGAATGGCAGAAGCGGATGTGAGTTTGTCACAGAAAGTTACGTTTTTTTTTTTTTGGGGGGGGGGGGGTTGTTTGGGTTTTAAGCCTTCAGCTTTATCACCCGTTTTATGGGCCGGAGTTAAATGGCAGTACAATGCAGTTTGCTCTCTTACTGCTCAGCACTAACAGCCATCATGAGCCATAATTAGAAGTAAAACTACCACATAAATAACACGGCAGAAAAATCTCCCTGATGATGAGCCAGACTTTGGCTACGGGAAACTTTAGCAGGTCCCGAGTATCCATCATACTTAAGGGGCACTGTGTGTTTTTGCCCATATTTGTCTTACTCAAGCCAAAATGGGAGCCATTTAGACTTTCAAATAAGCTTTTAAAACTATACAATGCTGGTTGAAACAGACTGTCTGCTACTAAGTGTGATGTAGAAACCCTCCGCCAGGAGGTCCGAGAGGCTGCAGGGGCTGGAAGGGAGGATGCGAGCCCAGAGGCAAGGAAGGGAAAAGGAGCTGTCCAGGAGACATGTGCACTGCCCCGAACAGGGAGGTCTAGAACCGAAAAGTTCCTGCACACCCTTGAGCCCGGGAGGTCATTCTCCCAGTTTTCTGCAATTCTCCCAGCAGCCTTAGGCAGTCAGAGAAAATAAAATAAATGGAGCCCTGCCCCTGAGGAAATAGGACCAACCGTCAGCTTTCTGCATTTGACCTGCCCGTTTGCAAAGAGGCAGCAGATGGGAAGTAACATGAGGCCATACAACAATCTGAACAGTTTCGTCCTTTCCTGATTAGTCTTCCTCGTGCAGAGGATTAGGAAGCAGATCAAAAAGAGTAAAACCCCAAATGGAAGGAACAAGCTTTGTAGTGGACAGTGTCTTCAAAATCCTGTAGCATTTAAACATTGATTTAAGCACATTCACTTGCTTTTTAAAAGTAAGTCCCATGTTGGGGCGCCTGGGTGGCTTAGTCGGTTAAGCATCCGACTTTCGCTTAGGTCATGATCTCGCGGTTCGTGGGTTCGAGCCCCGCGTCGGGCTCTGTGCTGACTGCCAGCTCAGAGCCTGGAGCCTGTTTCGGTCTGTGACTCCCTCTCTCTCTGACCCTCCCCTGCTCACGCTGTCTCTCTCTCTCTCTCTCTCCTAGAAATAAATAAAACATTAAAAAAAAAAAAAAAAGTAAGTCCCATGCATTTTTCTATAGATCAGCCAGAATAGTTAAGGTCTAATATCTTCCCGTGGAAAGAAAGAAAACATTCCTTTGAATGTTCTACAAGCCCACATGTGTTCTCTAAAGAGGATGATTTGCTTTCTCCACTTCTTCCTTCCTTTGCAAACAGACAAAAATGAAAACAAAACAAAACTGATCAAAAATTCGCTATTGAGAGTTAAGATACACAAACACTGTGTCTGGTATTAAGCAGTGCACTTAGTGAAATGGCTTCAAACTTATGTAGGTAACAGAGATCTGTTTCACAGGTGGACTTTTGTCTGCATTTATATCTCTGCAAGCCACATATGGTGTGACAGTGCCGTTTTTTTAATTAAGATATGAAGTGCTCATTTTTTGTGGACCTGCTATAGTCTAACAAATTTACTACACGTCTCAGAAAACACATAGCTTTGCCAAAGTTGGTGAGTAGCCCAGCATGGTTTATCTCCAGCCTACAGCTCTTTCCCTGAATTCAATACTGCAGGCACAATTTAATGCAAACCCAATTTATGACTTAATGCTCTAGGGACCGTAGTGGGAGATTGTTACATTATTCTTTTCTAATCCTATTTGTGTTTTAATTTGCTAAGTCTGTAATGAGGTGCATGCCTTGAATAGATTCAAGATCTTTCACATTGCTTTTGACTTTGTTTAATATAATAGATTTTACAGTTTGCATTAAATACCCAGGTGCTACGGTCAGTATTATCTCTTTATTTTCTCAACTAGAGTGAATAAAATTACACCGCGAAAGTAATTGTGTACATGTTTCCTTGTTTATTGTAATGGTTTATTTCCTATTATAATTCTTGATTCAAATTACATCCAGTTCTCCAAAAGTCTATCCCCCACGGGCTCTTACTTCCCCTTTCCACACAACTGTGACTCTGAAGAAAATGAAGGCTTGGCTGATGTTTGATTCGTTGGGTAATAACAAACGAAGTTTTCTAGTCTAGGTTATGATACTTCAATTAAACAGAAGGGAAGAAAGGGAGGAAGGAAGGGAGCAAGGCAGGGAGAGAGGGAAGAAAGGAGGGAGGAAAGGAGGGAGAGAACGACGGAGAGAGGGCAGGTGCTGTGTCACCATACACTTGCTGCTTTATTTGCGATGTTCAGCTGAACCTGACCATCGCTAATCAGAGCTGCTACATCACCCAGCTCCGCCGTGTGTCATTTGCTGTCCGTAACTGCATTATAGCCAATTATAGCTAAATTCTCTGTTCTGTATGCACAATCAAAGGGTGTCTGGAATGCATTTTGCTATTTTCTGAATCCTATTATTGCAGATATGTTTATTACGTTCAGAAGATGGCTTTCTGAAATTACACTGGAATTGTACCACCCACCTGCCATTTACAAACAAAAGGACCTAAACATTTCTTGACAAGGAGAAAGTTCATTTAGCTCTTTCCTGGTAACTTCCCCTGTGTTATTTTCCTCCATAACCATTTTTGTGAGACTCGCTGCTCAAGCCTCTATGTTTGCAAAAATACTTGTGTTCTCCAGTTGATGTTTATTTTTCAATTCATCACCACACAGCAGGTCAAACAGGAACTGAAGATCGGCTGGTGGTGCTCATGGCAGATGCTGCAGTTTTCATCGCGAAATTCTCCTCAGACTATGTATGAAGGGATCATACAGTGGATCCTAAATTACAACTATTCAATAGCCCTGAAATAACTCTTTTAGGTTGCCTGTCAAAGAAAAAAACTTCAAGTTATGTCTCTAAATTTCATTTGAGGCCGTTTTAAGAGCAAAGTGAATGGTGTTAGAAAGACACATGATATCTGTTTGAAACCATAGCACCTCATCATTAATTATTAAGAGAAAAATGAAAGTGTTTCTAAACCAATTGCTTTACTTTTCCCTTCTACTGAAGTTTATACTCTTAAATTCCACTGCCACCCCCCCCCCGCCACACACACATATACACATACCCAAGCTTACTTTGTTATCGGTATTTGCCTCGCAGAGCCAAGGGATATTACTACCTTTTTATTTGCTATTTTTACAGGACCCAACAAAAGTGCTTTTAAAATATATAACCACTTAATTCAAGTCAAGCTTCTTCAATACTCCTTTCATTCAAGCCCTTTCTAATGTGTTTTCCTCCAGCCAGGAGCCCAGAGAAGACACTGTGATTTATGTTTTCATTTATTTATTTTATTTGGGCTTTTCATTTAAGAAAAGAAATTCTGCACAACCACCACCACCCTCAATTCTGCACCAGCTCACCCCACTCCGTCCCTTCGGAGTCTTAAATGGATTTCAGAGCTTTGATTGTGATCTGGAGAAGGTTTGGTTTGGGTGTTTTTGGGTTCCCCAAGGATGAGGGGCTCTCTCACACCGTATCATTCAGGGGGTACATTCAGGGATGAATTCCACCTCCCCCAGTGACAAAAGATGCTTTGCTGTGGAGCTTACATTTCCATAAAGACTAAAAGTGTGTGCCTTGGCAGCAAGAAAGATATTATTGTTCAAATCAACATGGTTCTGTATGGGGGCTGGGTGTGGGGTGGAGGAAATTGCTACATGACATTTAAGAGCTTGGGCTCCACGGTCCATCAGCCATGGATTTGAGTCTTGGTTCCACTTTCTACCCAATGGCCTTGAGTGAGTTACTCCTCTTCCCTATGCTGATTCATTGTTCCAGCTTGTCAGTAGGCAAATACTTATTAGGCGTCTAGCATATGCAAGGCACTGAGTTAGGCACTCTGAGATAGGAAATGGCACAGATGTGGTTCTTGCCTATGCTGACCTTGTGGGGCCAAGGGACAGACAAACATTTATTTATTTATTTATTTTAAATGTTTTTTATTTATTTCTAGGAGAGAGAGAGACAGCATGAGCAGGGGAGGGTCAGAGAGAGAGGGAGTCACAGACCGAAACAGGCTCCAGGCTCTGAGCTGGCAGTCAGCACAGAGCCCGACGCGGGGCTCGAACCCACGAACCGCGAGATCATGACCTAAGCGAAAGTCGGATGCTTAACCGACTAAGCCACCCAGGCGCCCCGGGACAGACAAACATTTAAAGTAACATGTGACAAGCAGGCTAATAGAGGGAGCTGGGGTAGCCTCTGGAAAGAGTAATATGGAGGTGAAATGAGATCAGTTTTCTCCAATGTAAAATAGGATATAATATACATCTGCCTCGTGGGCGCTAATTATGAGAAAAGCGAGATAATGTCCAATAAGGCTTTGTACTTACTGCTCCTCACCTAAAGTAAAAACGTGGTTTAAAAAAAAAGTCAGTAAGTGACTCTTGCCATTATTGCTAAGTATAATCCCAGGATTCCCCAAAAAATATCAGAAAAAACACATTTCACTTTTAAAAAGATATAAGCTTTGGGGCACCTGGGTGGCTTGGTCAGTTAAGCGTCGGACTTTGGCTCAGGTCATGATCTCATGGTTTGTGAGGTCAGGCCCCATGTTGGGCTCTCTGCTGTCAGCACGGAACCTGCTTTGGATCCTCTGTCTCCCTCTCTCTGCCCCTCCCCTGCTTGCACTCTCTCTCTCAATCTCTTTCAAAAATAAACATTCATTCATAAGTAAATAAATGACACAAGATTTACCCTGTAGTTTTACTTCTTCTTTTACAGAAAGAACTAAACAATAATGTGGTCTGTAGAACATGACAGTAAAGTTGAAGATAAATAAACTAAAACTAATGGGCTGTCTCAGGTAAATATCACTAGCAAATGAGTATCCAACACCAGCTTCTTTTGTTGCAGAAAAGATCTGACAACTCGGTTCCACCCACTTCAAAAGGGCCCTCATCTTCCCCATTGAGTCTTGGACATTCCCAGCCAAGAATACTCCTCTTTTCATTCATTTCTTACAATTTTTAATTTATTTTTAAAAGAGAGAGCTCACACTTGCATGAACGGGGGAGGAGCAGAGAGAGAGGGAGACACAGAACAGGAAGCAGGCTCCAGGCTCTGAGCTGTCAGCACAGAGCCCGATGCAGGGCTCGAATCCACGAACTGTGAGATCATGACCTGAGCCGAAGTCGGACGCCCAACCAACAGAGCCACCCAGGCGCCCCAGGGGGAGATGTTTAGGAGGAAAGCTAGCAAAGACATCTACCCTGATGTGGTTATGAGGAGCGACTATTACCAGAAATAATGCCCAATATCAATTCTTAGTTACTTATCTGCCAGGCTGGATTACCAGGTAACATTTGTGAGCAGCCACGCATGTGGTCACCATAGGTCCATATATAGTGCATTATATGAGTAGTAATTGCAGGCCTTCAGGTGTGTCTTGGTGGCCACAGGCCAGAGAAGAGAGAGCAGTCTTGAGATTGAAGACAGGTCCAGAGGTCAGCAGGAGCAAGGTATTGGAGGAAAAGACCCCCAAGAACATGAAGCCTTAGAAAGTCATAGAGTGATAGGCAAGACAATGATACAGAACACATGGACAAGAGGATTTGAGCCCATTCTACCCCACCTGGGCTATCTGTCTACATATAAACTATAACAAGCCTTTATTCCTCTTTCATTGGAAATCCTCACTAAGTCAAGGTGACCTGCAAATTCAAGCAGCCATAGTTAGATGAGCCTCATTTTAGGTTCTGGACCTAAATGTCCAGTGGAAAGACCACATGGAGGTATTTTTTCTTGAGAGGTTCAGAGACACCAGCAATGGCTCCTTTGCATTCCGATATTACTATCCCTTTAAGTAGGAGAGCCCTGTCATCAATGAATGGTTGCTGATCTAATGACTAATTGATGGCAAAGAGTTTCTAATGATCTAATAGCTCATTAAGGTTGACTGAGCCAGCAGGGGTCTTCGAAAATGTTTTCTCTTCCACTCTGAGGTTTTGTGAGTTTTCCTGGCCATACATCAGACAGCTGCCCAGGTTATTAAACCTACAAATGTGAAACCACAGCAAGAACAAGATGGACCTATACACATATAACTTGGGAGTATAAGGACAAATATGGAACCCACATGACAGAGATGTATAATGCTGCCCGAACCGTATGATGGGAAGCTAGAGAGATACATGCTGGGAATCAAATGGGTTCCCAATAGGTAATATCTTCTGCCAAGAATTGAGCTGTCACTGTGATAGTGTGCAACAGCTTCATAGTAGGTAAATTCACCATTCACTCATCATTTAATAAATTAATGTTTATTAAATACCTATCACTCATATGGTAGTGTATATAAATGTTTATATACATTTTATCACTTTATACGGCTGCTATGGTCTTTTTACCTCTAGCAAGCCAGGAAGTGAGAAGAGTTATACAATGTGGCTATATCTATATCTATATATCTATATATATGTAGATATATATATATATATATGCCAGGTAAGGGACAGATCTCTTTCCAAAATTCCTACATTTTTGTTCCTTACCACATTGTCCATTGGCAGGGTTCAAACAACCCAAGCATCTTAGTTCTTGGAAAATATTTTTCTCTAAAGATATAAGGAAAGGTGATTGCTCTTGGTACCCATTTCAAAAGAAAGAGCCAATTCTGGTAGCATGAATAATTAAAACATTCAGGTAACCCTCCAACAATAGTGACAAGGAATTCTCATTCAGCTCTTCTTTCCAGCACAGAGCTCTCCTCCTGGGCTGTCGCCAGGATGCTCCAGGGACAGGTGAGTTCCCTTCCTGGCAATGACCCTCATCCGCTGATGAAGCTGGAACTTCTGAGAAACAGGAAGTGCGAGGAGACGCACGTGCCCTGAAAGACTGACGCTGTGGCGCTGAAGTGTCTCCAGTTAAATCTGAGAAGACACCGCTTGTGATGTTTCTGTTCTGCACAACGAACCCAGTTTATACTTAACCGAACTGAACTTCTAACTGAAAACAGTCATCAGGAAGACAGCTAGGGTCAAGAGCACAGCCAAAGGACAGAGTTTGAAAGAGAGGTATGTCCATACATTTGGCCAAGATATTTATTCCCCAGCCCCATCCTCTAGGGCTAACCGCTGCTCCCAGGGGAAAGAATGCCCTGGCACTTCAGGCTCTGACTGGCCCAATGGACGCCCTTGGGTGGAGATACGCTCGCTGAGGAGCGCTCAAGACAAGCGCCATGGGGATATGAGCAGGGGGCTTTGAAAGCATCTGCTACGTCTGCTTTTTTTTCTAGAAGAATGACCAGAACAGCCCCTAAGCCCACATCTGTTCATGGATATAAAGAACAGGAACATATTTTTACCTTAGTAGCATGGAGTTGATACACTCTCCCCAGTACCGTGGGAGTATATAATACCAGCATAAACATCCTGAAATATATCCAGATATGGAGAGGCACCTGCTTATCTCTCTCTCAAAGAATTCAGGCAATGTTGGTTGACCTCTATTATAGAACTGGAATATATTAGCTGAAATAATACTTTAACAGTTTTTTAGTACCCAACTATATGTTCTGTTATAAGGAATAGCAAATGTTTAATCATAAATATTTTAATGGCTTCAGGGATTCATGGTATTCAATGACCGTGTTAAATGATAATAATCACATCTGGTTTATTACTATAGTAATTCAGCGGCTTCTCTTCAGCAGTTATTTTTATTATATGTGCTGTGCTACTGTCATGGTCATTTATAGCAGTAATATTTTAAAGTGGCTCATTTGTTTGTTTAAGGACAGTTTCACAATATATTTCTGTATTAATATACATTTTGCCCTATTATTTCCAAGCTGCCACTGGAAAATTGATCCGAGCCTTTTAGGACTGGAGAGGCCAGAAGACACGCGGGATACCCCTGCAGAGATGGAGTGGGGTGACCAGACAGGGCTGTCCGGGTGCTCACTGCGGTGGTGATGACCGTTGAGGCTTATTCATATGTGAAGGTGTGCACCCAGAAAGAGTTGAGAAAGAATAAATAGCAAGGGAGGGCCCTAGACTTGGGGAGGCGTTTCAAGCGAAGTACCAACCCAGAGAGAAAGGCATGTAGGAAGAGCCGAGGGATGCACAGTTTGCAAGGCCCGAGGCGGTCATCAGGCCTTGGCAGCCATCTCCGTTTCAAGAACAAAACAGTGAGAAGGCGAGGAGTGAAAAAATGTGAACTCGCAAGAGAGAAGCAAGGGCGGATCAAGGTTACCCACTGGGTGGCTTAGACACTAACATCAATTCAAATCCGCTCAAAGTGGGCATTAGGAGTGAATTGCAGAGGCATGGCGAGAGGTGCCCTGTCCGCGTACCTTCATCCGAGTGGTTCAGGGCAGCGGGCATCGTGCTGGGCTTGTGTACAGTGCCTGCCACTCTCTTACCCTGGACGTGGCAAGGTGTTGCTTGTGATTGGGGTAAATATTATTAGCCTGAAATCACGTATCGCTTTTCAGTAGGGAGGGGGAGGGGAAGGGGCTCCTAATAACCCAGGAGAGTTAATTTTCTGTGACATTCTGCTGAAGCAGGTTGAGGAAATTCAGAGGAGCCCGGAGAAAACTGCCAGGCTACTGCTCTACTTCCTCTTGGCTGGATCCTGATTGGTTGGGTGACAGAGGGCAAATGGCTTTTACGGCTATGAATGATGTATGACCGTAAAATGGTCTGTAACCAGAAGTGCCAACTGACATGCCTGCTGATTTAACGGACACCCAGGGTTATGTTTGCACAGAGACGCTTAAATAAACACGTGCTAGGTTTGAGGCCGTTTACTGAGCAATCTCTTCTCTCGCTCTTCTTTTCCATTTTATTTTACTTCATCATAAAATCGGGGAGAGTGAAACCGTGGTTCGCTTTTTTAGAATAATGAAGATTTACTCACGGAGGTGGCCGTTCCTCTCTCTTCCTCTCTGCGGAATCTGGCCCCTTTTCCTCTCTCTACCTGCAGAGGGAGCTGCGGCAGACCTGCAGAAGCCTGGGGGGTGGGGGGGGGCGGGGAGAGGAGCGGGGGCAAGCTCAGCCACTTGAAAGAGCAGCCCTTTGGGAATGGGCCCCATGTTGTCTGGCTGCTTTTGCATTTGGTGGATTAGGAAAATAAAGCCCTGAGGTCGCTGTTTGACCGGTGGAATGGGGGACATTTCTGTTCGACCACAAATCAGCAAAGGTACCAAAAGACAAGAAAGATGTTCTTCCCGTGACAGTCCTCAAACTGAATAAAATCCCATGAGCTTATATGTATAAATTGATCAGAAATCCAGAAGATATCATAGAGTCATTCTTCGCTCTATGTGTAGAAAATATCCCAGAAGATCCATTTGACTTTGTGTTCAAGCTAACTTAGGAATGGCAAACCAGTCCCCAGTTTGTTCCCCTGGGATCTCAACCGGGCCTTATAATCTTTTTCTGCAGGGTTATTTCATAATGTCTAAGTATATTTTTACCCATCTTTCGATTATTCGTGTTTTAAATTAGCATATAATTTAAAAATGTAGCTGATCTCTATTCTCCAGCTAGAAGTACTTCCTTCCAATCCTCCCATGTGACTGGCTCTTTCTGTCTGGTCCTGTAGGCATTGGGGTCTACTGCCCATGGAGTATTTTTTTTTCCTTGGAGTATTTTTTCAACTTTCTAAACCCATGTTCCCCTGAATACCTTTTTTGTGCTCATTAAAGATTGTTTTATTCTCTTATTGAGATATAATTTTTGTAGAACATTGTTTAAGACTAAGGTATACAACATGTTGATTTGCTACATTTATATATCGCAATATGATTACCACTGTGGCATTAGCTAATACCTGTATCAGGTCACATAATTATCATTTCTTTTTTATGGTGAGAACAATTACCATCTAGCCTCTTAGCAACTTCAAAGTTTATAGCACAGTATTGTGAACCATAGTCACTTTGCTATGGGTTCGATCTCCAGGATCAGATTAGTTACCAATCTACTAGTTACCAGACTGAGCATTTTTGGTACAATGCAATTCTCTTGCCCTTCTTTAATAACAATTGCTATTCGATCTAAACTAAATCAAAGCAGTCGGACGAAACAGAGCTCTGTCTTCAGAGTGCACACTTCTGAGGCAGTGCCACCCCATCTCTAGGGTTGATAATCACTGCAGCAGAGAAAATTGCTCTAGTCTGATATGTTGCATTTCTGGCCTGGTGGGCCTCCAGGACTCCTCAGTCACTGTAGTGACCTCACTGTAATTGAGATGACAGAGTCCTTGGTGGACCGTGAGCAATCTAGAAAAATATACTTGAACCTGGGTATCAGTAAGCCCCCTAGTTCAGGAAGATAAAAGTATCTAAAAGTACAGGCCATGAAGGAGGAGGTAACACTCAGAATTTTGATGCCATCACACAGTGGACCAGATAGAAGAAATGACTTAATTACCTGGTAAGAAACTTTCAGTCCCCATGAGCTATGTGGAATTTTTTTTTTAAGTCCATAATAAACACCACAGGCTGTGGCCCAGAAAGGCCACCTGGCCACCTAGACTTAAAGTGGCATTTACCTTGGCAAATTCACCCATCTAGAGCATGGCCCCAGTTCTATAGAAATGTTATTGCATTTATAAATGCAAGTTGATTAGGCCGGAGACACTGTTTCATGTTAGTAAGTTTCAGAGAGACTGGTATTTTAAATCACATAGCAACATATTTATAATGAGAAATGGACTATTGTGTGGATGTAACATTATGTAGGTGTGACCAGGACATGACAATAAAGTCTTTTGTCCCATAAAGTCATTATCACATTGCACTGCTCTTTTTCCTTCTGCATATTTCTGTGGTTATACCAAAGTACCGCTGAATGCATCAGTTGATGAATGAATAAATAAAATGTAGCAAATCCACACAATGCAATATTATTTGTCAATAACAAGGAATTAAGTAATGATTCATGCTATAATATGGATGAAACTTTAAAACATCATGCCTAGTGGAAGAAGCCAGTCACAAAAGAATACATAATGTATGGATTCCATTTATATGAAATGTCCAGAATAGATACATCCACAGAGATAGAAGGTATATTAGTGGCTGCCTCAGGATGAAAAAAGGACTGGAATTTGGGGAGCAGGAGGTAACTGCTAAAGGGTTTCTTGGGGAGCTGATGAAAGTATTCTAAAATTGATTGTGATGATGGCTACACAAATCTATAAAAATACAAAGAACCACTGAATTGTATACAGGTGAATTGTGGGGTGCCTGGGTGCCTCAGTGGGTAAAGCATCTGACATCGGCTCAGGTCATGATCTTGTGGTTCGTGAGTTTGAGCCCCCACATCAGGCTGTCTGTGCTGAAAGCTCAGAGCCTGGAGCCTGCTTCCAATTCTGTGTCTTCCTTTGTCTCTGCCCCTCCCCTGCTCACATTCTCTCTCTCTCTCTCTCTCCCCCTCTCTCTCTCAAGGAAATAAACATAAAAAATATTAATGGATGAATTGTACTGAATTGAATTATATCTCAATAAAGCTCCTACAAAAAAAAAAAAAAGAATCTGTGCCATAATTTTGGATCATGGTGCTTCCTGGTTGGTATTGTGTCATCCTTGTACTGACTTAAAAGGATCACTCATGTATTTTCATATGTGAGCATTTCATTCAAGGACATGTCCTTCTCACCATACATGGCAGAAGTGTTAGAAGCAACAGAAACACCCAAGCATATTTAAAGCCTTTACCTGTATTGCAGCCATTAACATTCTGTTGACCAAGCAAGTTGCATGGCCATGCCCTAAAATGAATGACAAGAGAGTGTATATTCCACCTACTTTCCCAGGAGGCATTGGCAATGTCACATTGCAAAGGGTGTGGATGTATAATTGTATTATTACCAGGAGGGGTGGGGAATAATAAATCAAATCTGCTACAGGCGGGGCGCCTTTGTGGCTTAGTCGGTTAAGCGTCCGACTTTCGCTTAGGTCATGATCTCGCGGTTCGTGGGTTCGAGCCCCGCGTCGGGCTCTGTGCTGACTGCCAGCTCAGAGCCTGGAGCCTGTTTCAGTCTGTGACTCCCTCTCTCTCTGACCCTCCCCTGCTCACGCTGTCTCTCTCTCTCTATCTCCTAGAAATAAATAAAACATTAAAAAAAAAAAAATCTGCTACAGGTGACCATTTCCCTCTGAAGGTGGCAGTGGGGAAAAGGGCCTTCATGCAAAGGAATGCAGGCACGTTTGTGTCTCCTGACCCTGGGAAATCAGGTCATCCTCTTCCACTGATCATAGCTTTCTTTGTTTTTATTGTCTACCCTTGAAAAAAATCTTGACTTTTTTAAACTGTCACGAAAATAAGTTGAAACGTGATTTTTGTGTTACAACGTGCAGAGTTGACAACCTATATTGATCCTTGTATTTCAGCGTATTTCCAACATTTGTAATTTTCCTCTAGGAAGTGAGGGATGTATTGGGAAGAATTAGGTTTGCCTGAAAGTAACAAAGACCCAAATTAATCCTATCTAAAGCACAATAACACTTGATCTGTCTCTCAGGGAAAATCTCTATGAAGGTGGGCCAGGCTGGTGTGGCAGCTCGGCTTCGCCAAGACCTCCGGCGTCCATGCTCCTTCCAGCATGTGGCGCCTGCTGCCATGATCCAAGGAAGTGGTCACCACACCCACAACCCCCAAAGCAGGATGGAGAAAGGGATAAGGAAGAAGGGGGCAAAGGGCTTGTCCCAATCATTAGGAAATTTTCTAGAAGCTGTCATACGGCACTCCCAATGATTTCATTTGCAAAAACATTGACTCATGGCCACGCCTAGCTTCAGGCATTGCTAGGGATTATAATCCTTATTCCAGACGGTCAGGTGCTCAGAGAAAAACTGGGAGTTCTAAGAGAGAAAATGGATATTCAATGGATAACAGCCTCTGGTATGGAACTGTCCCCAATCCTGTGGCCTCAGTGCTCCCCAGGAGGTTAGGTATTCATTGTTTCTCGTGGACTATTATTATAGCTTATTAGACAGTAGACTTCAAGCCAGATACCATTGTCTAGTGTTTATATCTGCCGACTCTGGAGTCATGTTGATAGGGTTCAAATCCAGGTGGCTCCTTCTCAGTAGTTGTGTGAACCTTGGGATAGTTTCTTTTCTGTATTTCAGCATCTTAATCAGCAAAGTGGTAATAGCAGTGCCTACTTCATAGGGTACTTTTGAGGACGGAGTTGATACACAAGCTGCTATTATTATTTACCTGTATCTCTGCCTCCAGTCTCAGCTGCAATGGACAGCTGACGCTCTGACTCCATGAAAATGCTGTGAAGTTTTCTGAGTGTGTACATTTAAAGCCCCAGATCCTTGGCCTGGCCTGGAAATTCTTTCTTAATCTGGACGGTTGGCCTTGACTTCTCTTCTCTCCTATCACACCCTTGAGTCTTGGGACAAAGAATGTCACATGCCTCCCCTTCCTCTCCCTTGTTTCCTCCATCTCAAAGTCTTCCTTGCTCTCCTCCTTTCCCCCAGACACAGATATAGCTGCTTCCTCTCCTGGCTCCAGCGCATTTCCTATATGTGATATGAGCTGATAGGACAGATAATGACGACAAATGGAAGCATATGTCTCCCTGCACTAGAACTTGGCCTCCAGGCACACAGGAACCTATGGGCTACAAGTCTGAGGCCCTAGGAAGAAGAAGTAGGGGCTCAGTGTTTGCTTATTCACTCGAATAAGTGAATGAACACATCCCATGCTGTGTAAATATTTGGCAGCGGGTAAGAGAATAAAAGAGGCATTTGTTGCAAAGAATAAGGAGCTTAAAGTATACTTTTCCTAAGCTCTGCTCTGTATAAAGCACACAAGCAAACCCAAGCTATAAAATCCAAAGCCAGCAGTCACTTACCAAATAGGAAGAGTATTCTAGCGCCATCTTTTATTAATAATATGTTGTGACATAGACTCGGGAATTTCAAGGTTTGTAGACCATGATGAGCTGTTTCTGATCTGCCATGAGAAGGTGTGCACTTCAGGGGCACCCAGGCAGCTCAGTTGGTCAAGGATCTGCCTCTTGATTTCAGTTCAGGTCACGATCTCACCGTTCGTGAGCCCTGCGTCTGCTTGGGATTCCCTCTCTCTCTGCCCCTCCTCCACTCATACTGTCTCTGTCTCTTTGAAAATAAAGTTAAAAACAAAAAAGGTGCACACTTCAGGACTAGCCACAATAACAGCACCCCTTTATTGAGCCTCAGTTGCCACCCACACACATAATAGTCTCGCCTTCCATACCTCCTAGCAACTAAGAAGTAAATAGTACTATTATCCCAGTTTCATCAACGAGGTACTTGTAACGTGGAGAAGGGGAGCAGTTGAGCTGCATTGAGTTTGACAGTCCAAGGAATATCAAAGGAACATCAGATTACAATACGAAATACAAGTGGGACCCACTCACATCACAGGAAAATAAATTATTCAGCACATGAAGGAGTAACAAAAGCACTTGTGGTCAACCTCCCAACCAAGGTGGCCATGTTGTCACCATGCTGTGTGGAGAGCCATTGCTCCAGTCCTCCTCTTCTTGCCCAGTTTGGCCCAAACTGGGAGGCCTGGGAAGATGTGTGTTTTGGTGGAAAGCTTTGGGGCCAGTTGACCTGAGTTCAAACCCCAGCTCCTCCTCTAAGTGGAGACTTGAACATGACACATCCTTAGCTCGGTTTCCCATCTGTGAAATAGAGATTATAATGCTTTCCTCCAGAGGTGTCATGAGAACAAAATTAAATAATACACATAAAAAGCCCAGAACATGATGAGCATTCTACACACAGTGGCTTTTTCTTCCCTCTCTAAGGCAACAGGAGAAAAACACAGAATGGCTATAAATTATCTAAAATAAACCAGCCAGTCGCTCTAGTTTAGCTACGCTTAGTGCAAGAATCATAAGCCCACAGTGTACATCTAAGAAAGGCAAAACACGTTTGCTTTGCCCACCACGGTGTCTTGAATTTCACTCTTTACCACAAATGGCAAATTAGTTCTATTCCAGAAGAAACAAATCCTACCCCCTCTCTAAATATGTGTAATTGCCAAGCGTAAGAGATTAATCAGTTAGAAAGCGAACTATCCTTGGAGTCAGTTTGCTTTTTTTAAAAAAGCCAAAACCAATGAGTCCCAGAAACCACTCTGCTGAAGCCAGCAGAAACTCCCACACTCAACCTACCCGCACCATGGCTCTCTCCGAGGTGAGGCAAAGCCTCTGATTGGGCTTTTAAGAAGTTGGAGGGATCCATTGCTGGAAACAGATGGGAAGATTTTATCAACCAGGCAAGAGGCTCATGGGGGCATTAAATGTTGTCCCCATATTTCTAATGACAAAGAAACCAGTTATGCTGCTGTAATGTAAGGTGACCAAAGTGCCTGCAGAAGCCAGTCCTCTGGCCACTTGCCTGTCTCCCTACTGGCCTATGTGGGGGCCCGTCCCACGCGGCATTGACTCCGCACAGGGGTTCACATCAGAACAGCAGGAAGGCAGCTTTCTCCCAAGTGTGGAAAAGCAAGGACCTGCACTTTCTCCAGAACGACCACTCAGTGTTCCCAGTTTAGGCACGTTGAAGATCCGGTCTGGAGTGGAGATTCTTTGTTTTACCAACCCCCGCACACCCAAGGCCTTGCCTCTTAAGGATGCAGGCATCCAAATGCCCACAGGGCAGCTGGTCCGGGGTAGAAGCCACAAGCACTGTACCTTCAGTGCCTGCTTCGATGCCGGCCCGTCTGAGCCTGTAAGCAAGTGACCTTGGCAGAGGCCTTAGAGGAGCTTCAACCCCACAGGGCCCCCTGAGTTAGAGGGGCAGGCTGACTGACACTCCACAGGTCTTTAAATTTATAACACGCTTCATGGGTAGCCTGGCACTCAGGACTCAGAGCAACACTGTGTTCAGTATGAAATGACCCTGATTTCACAAATTTGGAAGGGCTACGGTTTCTGGCTAGAGGCAGGCATTTCGAGTTAGGCCTGTCCTGGAACCCTTGCCTTGTCACTCACTGGCTAAGCGTTGGTGAGTTTCTTGGCCTCACTTGGCCTCAGTTCATCATCTGTAAAATGGGAATACTGTCCACATCAAAGAGATTTTGCAAGGATTAAATTGATATTAAATGGGAAGTACTTAGCTCAGGGGCTCATTATCCAGGAAGCTCTCAAAAAATGATAGATTTAAGAGATACCTGGGTGGCTCAGTCGGTTAGGCATTGGCCTCAGGTCATGATCTGACGGTCCTTGAGTTCGAGCCCCACGTCTGGCTCTGTGCTGACAGTTCAGAGCCTAGAGTCTGCTTCTGATCCTGTGTCTCCCTCTCTCCCTCTGCCCCTCCCCTGTTCGCACTCTGTCTGTCTCTCTCAAAAATAAACATTAAAAAGATGTTTTTAATGATAGATTTAACTGTTACAGGTTTGAAAAGGGGAAGTAACAACCCAAGATCATGTGGGAAATGTGATTGATTCATGCCCCTGCCTGTCTGCCTTTGAAGCCAGACCCCCCCAAAAATTGGATGCAATGCTTGATATATTCATAAGAACACATGCAATGTAATCCATGCAATATCAGCTATGAAGTCAAATAATAAAATAAACAAATACTGGTGAATCTATCACCCAGTTCAAGGAGTAGAATATTATCAACACTGTTACACATACCTTTCTCTGCTTTTCCTCTCTATCCCAAATTGTGCTTATTGTTTCTTTGATTTTTAAAAAATAATTTTATCATATATATGATGTAGATGTCATATATAATCATATGTGTGTTGTTTATAATCCTAAATAAGATATTATTTAGTTTTGCTTTTGAAGCTTTTACACATGATTACCACACTTTAAATAGCCTTCTGTGGGGTCCCTGGTGGCTCAGTCGGTTAAGCACTTGATTCTTGGTTTCAGCTCAGGTCATGATCTCATGGTTCATGAGTTCGACCAACACATGGGGCTCTACACTGACAGTGCAGAGCCTGCTTGGGATTCTTCATCTCCCTCTCGCTCTGCCCCTCCCTCACTCGTGCTCACTCTCTCTTAGTCTTTTTCCAGGTAAATAAAGAAAGATTTAAGTAGCCTTCTGTTACCTGCTTTGTTCACTCCATAATATGTTACCTAAGATTCAGCCAAGTGGCTGCATAGAGTCACAGTTAATTTACTGTCCTTCCTATGGGCTATCCCATTATATGAAAAGACCACCATTTATTTATCCAACCTTCTATTGATGGAGATTTGGGTTGTATTCACTCTTGTCTTGTTTTCTATTTTCATTCTTGCATGTGTTTTCAAGTTCATAGGTGAAGAGATTCTCCAGGAGTGTAACGTGAGTAGAATTTCTGGGGTGTCAGGTATATATGTATGTTCAACTTTTCTAGAAAGTTCCAAATTGTTTTTCAAAGTAATAATGTCAATCTGTATTCCCCTGGCTGTGTAGAAGAGGCCCCATTAGCCCTCAGCCTCTGCTATACTTATGTTTTCAGATGCTTAACTTTTGATAATCAGAGAGATGCACATTGGACATCGCAGGTGCTTTTTCTTTTATCTTTAGAGTGGATGGGGCTTTAAGGGTTTGTGAAAGGTGGAATGAAATGACTTCTCTGAAAATCCCACCATCAAAAAGAACTTGGACTTTCAGGAGACTGGGTCTTACACAGTTTTCACATTTTCCTCTTAGCTCCTATAACAACATGCAGTGGCCTGAAATGCTCACACAAATTACTATCCCAATAGGACAGTATAAAAGGAGAGCATCGTCTTGACCCTCCTGTCAGGATGCAAGTCCAAGGGTAGAAACTTGGAAGGAGAGTAACTCATGAGCAAACCCAGAAACATGGACACCTTGGTCCCCTTCCACACTGATCATTGTGGTGGCTGCCAATAATCAAACACTTCGTATACAGTAGCCTCTGAGCTGGAGGCTTTACATTCTTCAGCGCCCCTTTCTTTGTGACAAACACACGTGGGAGTTGGGATTATACCTGCTTTACAAATAAGGAAACTGAGGGTGGAGAAATAGATCATTTGCCCAAGATAAAAAAGCGAGTAACTGGCTGAGTTAAGATTCAAACAAATTCTGCCTGTCTCAAAGGCCATGTTCATCATCATGAGATCCTGCCCCTCTAATCCCCCACCCCCGCTTCTTCCGTGGTCCCTCCAAACACGCCCGGTCTCCTCCTCCCACTTCTTCACTGGAGGAAGGGTCAGTAATGGTCTCTCTGAGCACAGCACCCAAGACAGAACAGATTCTCCATCAAGTGTTCTGTGTGATGATGGGGGCGGGAGGGGGGGGCACTGTCAGTACCGGTGAAGAGATAGATGACGAGACCTTCAGACAGTAATGACCGCTGTCCTCCCAGAGACACCGGCGTCATAAACAAAGACACCTGAAGAAGGTGATGCTTAGCTCAAGGTACTGAAAGCGGAACTCTAATTCTGGGCTACAGAAAGAGAAACCGCTAACAGACCAGTGCAGTGGAGTCACTGGGAGTCTCCAGATGCCCAAAGCCCAAGAAGTTCTAAGTCCGCTTCTCTGCAGGAATGATCTGGGCCATCGTGCCATTCTTCAGCTGGCCACACACAGGCCAGGGGGGTGATATACTCCGGCAGCATTTCCTGCCGAGGCCCAGACCCCACCACTCCTGAGTTATGCCTGCTGACTGGGGAACGTAACTGGGGGATGTGCCATGGTACCAGTTCTCTAAAACACCTGCAGTGCTTGTGAGAACACAGGCTGCTGGGCCCCACCCCAGAGTTTCCTAAAGAGTGGGTCTGGAGCAGAGCCCGAGAATTCGCACTTCTAACCTCATAAGCAACGTCTTAAGTGACGCGATGCTGCTCGTCTGGAGATCACACTCTGAGGCCATGGGATGAGAGCGTGAGCGTGCTGAACTTATTCTATGTCACCTCCTCCTCAGTGGTACCTTTGAAAATGACTTTTCTCTGAGAAATGGAGCCAGGTCGCTACGTGAATGGGGCTAACATGTGACTGAGTCCCTTTCCTTGGACATGATCCCTTTCCTTTACTATGTCGTCCCTCAGCTCAGAATGCTCCCTCCCGGGCTCTAGCTCTCGCTCTAGCTCACACAGAGCCCCCTGGCCCAGGCCCAATGCCACCTTCTCCAAAGATTCTTCCAGACACTAGCCACAGTAGCTTCCGCCTCTGTCACATTCTGCTTTGTGTTTTTGGCAAATGCATGTTTGCCTAACGCCCCTGAAAGTGAGCATGTGTGTGTGTGTGGCCGGGGGGAGGGGCCTGATTTGTTTGGAGTCTTCCATAGCCTCCTCAGGGTGACATGCACAGAGCAGATAATCATTAAGTGTTTATTAATTGAAAAAGCACATGAATGTTCATGCTTAGCTTTTCCTTTCTGCTTTTCCTAACTAATGCGTGCCTCTTCCATGGATTCTCTTTCTTAATAGAGCAAGAAGCAATGTATAACATCCTCAACCAGAATGTTGAATTTAGTACCATTATCGTCTCTGACCAATACTCTCCTACATCATTTCCTGCACTAATTATTGTTCATAGCCTAGGATTAAGTCCAGGGTACTCTTTTTGTTCTCTGAAGACTTCACTGTTTCTGTCCTTTCAGATTTTGAGGTTTTAACCTTACCTCTCCTGCTCTCGCTGGTTCAATTTCCTGTCAGCCATCCAATCATTCCGCCATTTTTCATGGAGCTCCAGTTATGTGGCCAGCATTGTGCTGGGTACTGGGGATCCAGCAGTGAACAACAGCAGACAAAATTCCAGTTGGGGATAAATAGAAAATCAAAACGTAGCATCTCTATTATGTCAGAGGATGATAAGTACTGTGGGAAAACTAACACAGAGAAGCAGAGCAAGAAGTGCTGGGTGGTCAGGAGAGCAATCTCCAACGGGGATAACAAGGCAGCCCTGAGGAAAAGGGCTTTGAGCAAAGGCCTGAAGATGGTGAGGGAGTGACCTAAGGGACAGCTGAGCAAAGAATCAAAGACATCTGGGCAAGGAGTACTCAATTAAAGGAACAGGGGGTCAGCGTGGCTGAAGCAGAGTAAGTGAGGGGTAGAGAAGGAATTGAAGTCCGGAGGGAATAAGGGGAGGGTCCCGATGGCCAATATGAGGATCTTAACTTTTATTCTGTGTCAGATGGGAAGCCACTGGGAAGCTTTGAACTGAAATGCGACACGACCTGCCTTAATTGCTTTTTTTTTTTTTTTTAGTTTATTTATTTATTTTGAGAGAGGCAGGGGAGGGGCAGAGAGAGAAAAAGAGAGAGAATCCCAAGCAGGTTCTGAGCTGTCAGTGCAGAGTCTAACACGGAGCTTGATCCCATGAACCTATGAGATCATGACCTGAGCTGAAACCAAGTGGGATATTTAACCAGATGAGCCACCCAGCTACCCAACGATCTGCCTTGTCTTAAGAGGCAAATTCCGGTACCCGTGTTGAGCATGGTCCATGGTGCGGCAAGAGCAGAAGAAAGGCGAACGGGGTGCGGTAATCCAGGTGAGTGGTGGCCACTTCTGGGAAAGGGGTGGAGGTCATGGGGTGATGAGAAGTGGTGAGGGGCGGGGCATGGAGGTCTTTGGAAATGAAGTCCTCCACAAAGGCGACTAGGCTTAATCCTGCACTGTTTCTGGTGGTGGCTGCACATCATTTACAGTGCGGAACCCATGCATGGAATTTGGGGGAAAGCCAGAGTTCAGGGAACAAAAAGGTGTCTGGCTTTCAGTTAAAACTGAATCCAAGCCCCTTGTTGGCCATCTTCTAGGAGACAAACACAAGCAGATACTGGCTTCAGTTTCCACTCAAAGTCCCCTGTGGCCATGTCTATTGCTTCTCTATAGCGAATCCTGTTCACTGCTCTTCTTTTCCTCTGGGTCCCTCCTGAGCCCTTTGTAGATTTCCCGGGGAATGCCCTGAAGCTGCGGGGACCCATAAATTGGGAGTCCTCTGACGGCCACCCTCCAGTGCCTCTGGACAGCCAGAAACCCAGCCTGCTGGCCACACAGAGACGGTCCTGCTGGGTCTGGGCCACGGGCCAGGAGCAGGTTGCCGAGTTAGTCGAGGGCAGATTGCTGGAGTTTGGTCAAGAGAACAGATGTGCATTATGGGCCAATCTGACCACAGAGAAACATTTCCCCATACCTTTTAAAGGTGCACAATCGCCTTGTTAAGCCAAGGCAATTTGACACACATTACCTTGTTCATAAACAGAGAGAGAGAGAGCCCTTCCTCCCCGAGGGTGTACAAACGGTAGGAGAGGAAGCCAAGGACCTGGGAAATGCCGCAGCACAGCTTCGGGAAACAAATGTCCGTGGAAAGGGCCCAACAGTATATTAATGGCCTGGATGTTACCACACCCAGGCCAGAAGCTAGAAGCTATTGATCGTCTGTTCACTCTTCATTTCGAGGCACGAGTAGAGCTATCTTTACACACAGGGACAAAACCTTCCATTTCATTTAAAGGAGCCCGCCTCTGCAGACCTCTCGCTCATCCTTCCAACACCCACCCAGCATCTGCTCTTCGGAATAGTGCTGCTACCTCTAGCAATTTCACGGAATCCCAAGGAGGACAAGTGACAGCATCTTTGTTCCTAAGACCCTTAAAATAGAGCTGGGGATGGGGGCCCCTGGGTGGCTCTGTCAGTTACGTGTCTGACTTCAGCTCAGGTCATGATCTCATGGTTTGTGAGTTTGAGCCCCGCGTCGGGCTTTGTGCTGACAGCTCAGAGCCTGGAGCCTGCTTCAGACTCTGTGTCTCCCTCTCTCTCTGCTCCTCCCCTGCTTATGCTCTGTCTCTCTCTTTTTTATTCCTCTCTCTCTTTAAAAAAGAAAATAAACATTAAAATTAAAAATTTTTTTTTTTTTTTTTTAATTTCTGAGAGAGAGAGACACACACACAGAATCTGAAGCAGGCTCCAGGCTCTGAGTTAGCTGTCAGCACAGAGCCCAATGCAGGGCTGAACCCATGAACCATGAGATCATGACCTGAGCCGAAGTCAGACACTTAACTGACTGAGCCACTCCGGTGCCCTCAAAACTTTTTAAAAATAGAGCTGGGGAGACCAGATGTCTATTAGGTGAAACCCCAAGGTGGGTTAGCCGGAATGCTGAAAGAGAGAGAAACAAGGCTTCATAGGAAAGACCAGTCCTATATTCTCTCCACTCTGCCTGGAATGTTCCCTCCCCTCCCACCACTCCCCATCTGTCTCTGCCATCCAGAACAGTGAACCTGGTGACCTCCATCTTCTTGGCGACTACACTCAGGCGTCAGTTTCTCCAGCACACAGCTCCCTCCTCTGCTCACTGTTCCCTGGGCACTAAACACAGAATCCTCTCTGCACATCTGTCTTTCCCACCAAACTGTTTGTATTGCTTGGCCCATAATGTATGCTCGATTAATATTGATGCCCATGAAATGAAAGTCTGAGCTTTGATTTATCTGAGGGAGCTGAAGGGAATAGTTTCTATGAGGGGATAGAAGAGAATTTGAGCAAAAACAACCACAACTTACTGTGTGGGACATTAAGCCAAGTGCTTTTCACGATACATGGAATGGAAACACCTAGGATCACTCAGAATGTGAGGGGGGAAGTTGATTTTGGACATGTTAAAGCTTTCCTGGGAGAAAACAATAACACCTGGAAATGGGCATGATGTCCATGTTACCAAGACGGCAGAGACTCCTTGGGGGCAGTGAGTGTGTTTGGGGGGGGGGGTGAATTCTAGAAAGCGTGGAGGGGTGGGCAGATGTGGGAAGACCTTGGAGCACTTAAAGGAGTCAGGTTCAGAGACTCGTCATGGCGGGGGTGGGGGAGAACACCGTGTACCAGAAGACTGACCTTCTATACATTCTCTGGGCAAACCTCAGGAGGTTCATCATGTGAGGTAATGTAAGTATTAGAAAGACACGGTCACCTAGAATCAAGGGGGAACCTGGAAGCCAACAGATAGAAAGATCGGAAAGTACAAGAAAGAAATTTCCCAGAAATTGAGTTATAGAAAGAAGGTGAATTTAGGAAAATGAAGGACCATCAAAACAGCTTGATTCACAGAGTTACCCTGGGCCAAGTTAAAAGGTGTGCAATGATTCTGGACATGGGTACAAACACCTTTTCCTGTTTTTTTTTTTTTTTTTTTAAAGTGCTATGTTACGGAAAGGGGATTTGAATCTTAAATCACAAGCTAGCGGTTTCAAGAAGGAAAAAGGGGTAGTGAGTAGCCACAATAGTGCCTAAAGAGACCATTCACTCATCCATTCATTCAGTGACGAGCAAATTCTTTTAGGGGCAAGCATGTGCAAGGTGCTGTGCGGGGTGCTAAGAGGGAGATATGAAACATACATCTATGCCTGTATCAGTCTCCCAGGGCTTATAGCCAAATACAATGTATCAAATATACTTTATGAACTAAACTACAAGATGAAGAAATAAATGCCATAGTTTAAATGCTACATAAATTCAGAGGAAAGTGAGATTGTTTCCACGAAGAAAGACCAGGAAAGGGTTGGCAGGGAAAACATCATTTGAACTGGGCTTTTTTTTTTTTTAATTTTTTTTTTTATGTTTTATTTATTTCTAGGAGAGAGAGAGAGAGAGACAGCGTGAGCAGGGGAGGGTCAGAGAGAGAGAGTCACAGACTTTGAAACAGGTTCCAGGTTCTGAGCTAGCCATCAGCACAGAGCCCGACGCGGGGCTCGAACCCACGAACCGCGAGATCATGACCTAAGCGAAAGTCGGATGCTTAACCGACTAAGCCACCCAGGCGCCCCTGGGCTGGACTTTGAAGGATTGAAAGGAGTAACACTGCTTGGACAGTGTTTTGCACATAGTAAGAGTTATATGGGAATTTTTTAAGAGTTTCTTTTCTTTTATTTTTTTTTTCAGAGAGAGAGCGACAAGGGTAGGGGAGAGGAGCAGAGGAAGAGAGAGAGAGAGAGAGAGAGAGAGAGAGAGAGAGAGAATATTAAGCAGGCTCTACGCTTTGTAGAAAACCCAACACGGGGCTCGATCCCACAACCCTGGAATCTTGACCTGTGCCAAATTCAAGAGTAGGATGCTCAACTGACGGAGCCACTCAGGCACACCAGGAATTTGCTATTAATGTTTTAATTCCAACCAATATACTTGCAATTCCCCCAAGGCAATTTGATGCCTCTGTTCATAATATTCCTTCTACCAGGAATGCCCTTCCCCTCTCTGACCCCTTTCTTCCTGACCCAAACCCTAGTTGTCTTGCAAAATCATCACCTCTCTACAAACACTCCCCTGACTTTCTGATCACACCTTCGGTTGTGCCGTCCCTGTAGTCTAGATTCTGAGCACGTCTGTCACAAACAAGTTACCTAATCAGGGGGACACGTGCAGCTTCCTGTGTGATTGTGAGCTTCCCGAGGGCCCTACTTGAGTGAGATCCCCCTCCAGAGACTCAGTGTCAGGCCAGAGCAGGCACTGGGTGGATACAGGTGAAAGATGAGGCTGTAGAGTGAATGGAATTGCCAAGCACCGAGAGCAGAGACAAGGACCTAGGACAGGTCTTTGGAAACGGCCTATATTTTGAAGACAGTGCCAAGAAAAACAAAGGCAGATGTAATCCCAGCCCTGACTGCCCAGATGGTGAATAGAAAGTGACCCTGAGCATCTTTCAGCCTTCTCTTACTCATTGTTTCATCAGAGAAAAATAGTTCTCCTGTCTTTACAGGGATATCTTGTGAGGAACAGATCTGCAAAGATGCTCTCCCCCTCCACTCTTCCCTACACAATATATCAATAAACAGTTGTGTAGGGCCGTGTTTTTATCCTCACGTACCAGCCAGGCCTATTTGCTGTCCCCCAAACAGGCAGAGGTGAAGACAAATACTGATTAGGTATACCAAATTCCACACGGGTGGTGTGGCTTAGTTTCTGGGTGAATTCCTTCTCTTTCCCCACCTTCAGGACTCCTCCTCCAGGAAGCAGTTGGTGCACCCTGTTTTGCGGTCTGCGTGTGTTCTGTAGCACACTGTAGGCATCCAACCCATTTTAATTTTTTTTTTAAATGTTTTTTTATTTATTTCTAGGAGAGAGAGAGACAGTGTGAGCAGGGGAGGGTCAGAGAGAGAGGGAGTCACAGACTGAAACAGGCTCCAGGCTCTGAGCTGGCAGTCAGCACAGAGCCCGACGCGGGGCTCGAACCCACGAACCGCGAGATCATGACCTAAGCGAAAGTCGGACGCTTAACCGACTAAGCCACCCAGGCGCCCCGCATCCAACCCATTTTAATCCAGCTTTTGGTGAGGGGGAATGCACCCAAAAACTATTCCAAAACCTTGTTTATAACAGATGTCAGCAGCCTGTGTTATAAAACTTATACTATTTGTCAATGAAATACAATGTCCAAGCAAAATATATAGTATGTTTACTTCTAAACATACTAGTATTTTTGTCAGATATTTTTCTTAAGCCAGAGCAGCAATTCCTTTTCCCTTCTCCTGGCTCTAACGGAGACCAATCTGTTCCACGTTCTACACAACCGTGGAAAGCCTGGAAGGAGATGGGAGGAAGCGAATTTAGTATTTATGAGCTTGTTGTGCTGTGTAGATAAATAACCAGTTGCTTACTTCTCCTGGGCAGCTGGGCAGAAAAAAACTCAATTAAGTAGGAATCCAATGATTCCTTGAAAGGATCATAAGATAGGTAGATCTTCCTCTCCTAGTCTTTCTTACTTATGTGATGAATGCATCACTGTTTTCCAGAGCCGTGGACTGCAGTGAGAACATGGTCAAGATATACAGTTTTTCTCATAAGTAGTATTTCTCTATTTCACTGTAAGAGAAAATTTGGTTAAGAAACTGGTTTGTATATTTTGAACACTTAATCCAAATAAACACTATTATTTATTCAAATACTTGTGATTAATTTTACTTGTCTGATTTTTCATTTTGAATCCATTTTATTGAGATATAATTACACACACCAGAATGTCCCCACATTATACAGTTCAATGAGTTTTAACAAATGTACCTACCCTCAAATGTAACAATCACCCCAATTAAGAAACAGACTCTTTCCAACACCCCCAAAAGTTTACTTGTACACTGTTGCAGTCAGTCTCCTCACCCCAAACCCAAGAAACCACTGTTCTGCTCATTTGTCACTACAGGTTAGTTTTACTTTCTCAATGATGAAGTAGAAATGAAATCAGAGATTATGGAAACTTTTGGTACCTGGCTCCTTCTTCTCAGCACAGTGTATCTGAGATTCTGTAGTTTTTTTCTCGTTATTGCTGAGTTGTATCCCATTGCAAGGCTACACTGCAATTTGTTTATCCACTCAACATTTGATGGCCATGTAGGTTGTTTCTGCTTTTTAACTATTATAAAGTGATGAGGAAAATGCATCCACACATTTTTGCTGGGGTATGTGTTTTCATTTCTCTTGGTTGGTTACCAAAGATTGAAATTGTTGAGTAAATGGTAATGGTATAGTTAACTGCATAAAAAATTTCCAAGCTTCTTTCCAAAGCAACTGGACCATGTCACATTCCTCTAACCGGGTCTGAGCATTCCAGTTGCTCCACCAGCTCGTCAACACTTGGTATTGCCAAGTTTTAGCTGTTCTTATGGGCATGTAGTGATATCTCATTGTGGTTTTCATTTTTATTTCCCTGATGAGATTAAATGTTGAGCATCTTTTTGGCCTGTCACATGTTTCCTTTTGTGAAATTTCTGTTCATACTTTCACCCATTTTTCTAAACTGAGGTTTTTGGGTTTTTTTTTTTTTTAATTACTGAGTTGTAAGGAGTCTTTATATTATGAATACAGGTTTTTTGGTTTTTTGGTGAGATAACAGTTTTGTGAACATTTATCTGGCTCGCATATTCAATCTTTTATGGCATCTTTCAAAGAATAAAATTTTTTTATTTTAATGGAGTCAAATTTATCTTTTTTTTACATTGTTTCTTTAGCTTCACATGTACAACATAGTAATTCTATGGTTCCATACATTATGCGGTTCTGTTTACATAAGTACAGATAGCATCTGTCAGCTTACAGTTATTAAATTTATCTCTTTTTAAATGAATATTGCTTTTTGTGTCCTAAGGAATCTTAGATAAGACAAAATCATGAAGATTCTCTCCTTCCTTTTCTTCTATGTTCTATAATTCCAGGTTTTATTTAAGTCTGTTAGCCATTTCATTTATCTTTTATGTATGTGGGATAAAGGTCACGATTCACTTTTTTCCCCATATAAATATCCAGTTGTTTCAGCATCATTTATTAAAAAAAACTCTCCTTTTCCAAATGAACTGCTTCAATACCTTTGTCAAAACTCAATTGAGCAAATATACGTTGATCTAGCCCATTGGCTTTAAAAATTCAAATATGAAACTTTGAATCCAATAAATTGAAAAACTTAAGTTCAATGCTATTGAAGAAGGATCAAGTAGGAGAGTATGCTCAGGGCATTTAAAAAGAGAAACAGCCCTGAGAGAAACTGCCCATTTGTGTGTGTGCCCTCACCAGGCAGCTGTCCTCACAGAGCAGACGCTGGGCCTGACTCGAGCTTATGGCTGGCAAACAATGGGCTCCCAATATACATGTTCACTGAAGGAAGGAAGGAAGGAAGGAAGGAAGGAAGGAAGGAAGAAGGAAGTCAGCCAGCTTATCATGGCAGCACCGTCAAACAAACTAGAGCTTTGTGGGTATTGCTGCTTTCCCCGGCTGGGCTATTTATTTCCAAAACTGTGTCCCCACTCACCATAGTTTCTAAGTGGTCCTTGCCTTACATGGAACAGCAACTTGGACTTCAGTCAGGTTCCTACGGCCCTTCAGTGAGGGCAAAATCTCAGTAGAAGAGGCTCCTGCCCGAGCGCCTCTCTGGCTCCACGACTTATCCCCTGTGCGCCTGTTTCTCGATCTGTACTTTCCAGCATTTCTGTGAGGAGTAACTGAGCCAGTGCCTCCACAATCTGAAGTGTGCCAGAAAACATTTTCCTGTAACTCAGCTCATTTTCTGACTGAGCCTTCACTTCTCCGGGACGGGAGAGACAGTGGGCGGCTGACTCACTGTCCTTCGTCTCTGAAGGTCACTGCTGAGAGGTCGATGTTCTTGGCCAAATGGTCCATCTGGACCTGACCACTCTGCTTCCGAGCCTCGTCGGTGGTGGCAGCCTCTGCGACTGTCCCCATGAGACTCCTTTCAGGGGCAGCGGGCAGCGGAGACGCAGCCCTGGCCCCAAGCACTCAGACCCACCGTCCCCTCTGTTCACCTGCGTCTCTCAAGGGAATCAGTTTCTAATCAGAGGGTGAAGCCCCTCTCTGTCTTGTTGTTTCTCCCAAACATTTTCTCTTTGCCAGGCATCCTCTACATTCTAATCACATTTGTCCCCTGAGGCGATCAACACAGCTGACTAGCTGCTTGGAAAGGAAGATGGAGAGTAAAAAGAGAAACATAAGGAGCGAAAAGAACAAAGGGTCTCAGTCAGAAAAAGTGCCTGGAACATTGTGTGTGGTCAATTAACGTGAGCTGTTGTTATTAGTGGTGGTATTGAGGCGGGGGGCGGGGGGGGGGGGAGCTCGAGAATGAGGAGCCCCAGTTTCTTATAGAAATTAAAATGAGGCCATACCACCCGGCCGGCCACAGGGGGCCACCTTCCTCTCCCTGCTGCTCCAGAAACACCAGCCAATTTTCAACCCATGTGACCACGCTTCCATCCAAGGCAATTTGAATTAATTTTGCGCATGAAATTTGGTGGGACGCGGTGCCAAATGTTTAACTGAAATCAAGATGCAAACTTCCCTTCATCTACTCGTTTTGTAAATCCTGTCAAAAATAAAATAAAAGCCATTAGGCCTGTCTGGCAACATTTGTCCTTTATGCACCAAGTTATTCATTGTTCCCGATTCCCTTATCCTCTGCATGCGTCCCCCCTCCCCCGCCCCCACCCGAACCCAGCACCTCCCTCCATATTTGTTCTGTTATATTGATGGTCCCTGGGCAGGCCCAGCACACTGTCAGCTCTACTGACTCTGCCAAGTCTAAGATGCCTTTTAGGGACTTATTTTATTTAAAGAGCACCCCATTAATGGGTTTAATGGTCTTTCAATCACTTAGTATGCATTGTCAATGAGGGCAAATCGATTTTCTGAGAATTCCTGTTCTGGAAGGAAAACAAACAGCCCTTCCTTCTCGTTGCAGTCTGGCCAGTGAACAGATGACGATGTAGGACCCGCTCTGTCCTGAGTTCTCAAGCTCTCCTCACAGCCGGCTGGCAGGGAGTGGTGCCCCCAGCAGGTGCTGAGTGACACGCGCTCCTCTCTCTCCTTTCAGGGTGCGACCTGCTGGCCGTGGGGACGCCTTGCCTGTAAACCTCGGATGAGGCTGACTGTTGCTCTCACAAAAGACCCACCCTGGGGTTCACGCCGCCCTCTTTGGGGAGGAATCAAACCACTGCCCTTGGGGCTTCGTGAGATCCCCTTGGTCCACAGGAACAGATGGCGAAGGATGACTGGCGTTTCACTGCCCCCCAGGCCCTGCACCTCCGCGGTCTTGAGTTCCAGAATCCTGAAGCCAGGAGCAAACTCTCACTGGGGTAACTTCTAATTCCAGAAGTATCTGTGGATGACTTTCTGAGTACAGGGCTCGGCTTCCCGGAGACACATGCAGGGGCCGTGAGGAGAGTAAAACGCTGTCTCAGTGCACACTCGGGGCTTGTCTCTTACAAGTTAGGATCTCCTTTAGGTGTTGTTAACCAAGTTTCTCTCTCCTCCCTCTCCGATTCTCCTCCCCCCTCCTCCCCCCTTCCTCGCCCTTCTCTTCTTCCCCTCCCCTGCCCTTCCGGAGCCTCCTGCAGGAAGACCCACACACTGGGTAGCCACAGCTCTGTTCCGTGGAGACTGGCAGTGAAAGGGGGGTCTCTCCTTGGCACTGAGCAGGCGCCAGTCATCAGAAGCCTCACCATGAGTCTGCGTAAATGCTGTTATATTGTGACTATCCCCATTTTTTTTTCAGAGAAGGAAACCAAGTTCAAAAGAGGTCAAGCCATTAGCCATGAGCCAGACCCATCTGACTTGAAAATCTTTTGTCTGAAATCCTGTGCCATCTTTGTTTTCTCTGCTTTTTTTTTTTTTTCAGGGTACTTTGTTCCCCAGGGAGTCCTAGCAGGCAGGTACCTGCTGTCCTAAAGTAAGTGAAGCCGACTTACTGACACCGGCTACTTAGAATAACTATATTCACAATGTAGCTATCACCCGTAAGGCCACCATCCTGTGCCGGACACTTCATGTACTTTTCTTTCACTTAATTCTCACAACTACCCCCAAGAGATGGCGAAAAGGGCACCATGTGGTTAAGGGACTTACCCAAGATCTGAGTTACTAAGTAATAACGATGATGATGAAATTGCTATTGATGAAAGCTTTATTCTATGCCAAGTGCTGGGCTCGGGTTTTTATATCTCTATATCCTTTAATCCCAACAAGGCAAGTGTTATTATTTATAGCTTCCAGATGAGGAAATGGAGGCTCAGAGATTGAAAGCAACTTGCTCACGGTTACCTAGCCCGAGAGGGACAGAGTCAGCACTTGACCTGGGCGGCCCATACCTACTTATTATAGCAAGGTCACTGCCATGCCCCAATGCCCACATTCTTCATATTGAACCAAAGCTGCCTCTGTCCTTGCTAAAAGCCTTTTGGAAAAGGGCCCCTACGTTTTCCCAAAACACTAGTTGAAGACAAACCCGAGAGACGTCAGGTTTTGCAGCAAGTCTGCTTCTTAACAAGCTCCTGCTCTGCCCCGGGATCTCATTTGCATGTGTCCTTCCGCAGTACTTTCTAATTCCCAGGCAGAGCACAATTTCACTGTAAAATTCACCTTAACTAACCAGCTGTCTGCCGCAGCCAGGCACCAGGCTCAGGTGTGGCTCCCAGTAGGCTCTCTCAAAGCAGCGTGCCAGCCTCTGTTAAAGCAATAGAAAGTCACCTCTGAGAAATGAGATGCCACTTGGAAGAGGTATGTGCTGCCATGCCCACTGGTTGTCAGCTCGGAGCAGTGCAGGGGTGCCAATCACGACTCAATTACTCCCAGGACTTCTCTCCTGAAGGCTTCTCTGTCATCTGTAAGAAACGACGCAGGCAACACTAGCAAACGTCCTGGGGTATTACTTGGGACCATATCTTGGAAGGGAGGGGGTACAGTTTTAAGGGGCCTTGTCTCACCACAGGGTCAATAGTGCATCCACCGAGGGCCCCCAACATCTGACAGGCAAGATAACACTATTCAGCAAATGTCATCGGAGCCTCCACTATATTCAGGACATTACTCGAGGACGTACAAAGGCGAATCAAAAGCCCAATCTCAGGGCACCTGGCTGGCTCAATCGGAAGAGCATGCAGCTCTCGATCCCAGAGTCATGAGTTTTAGCCCTACGTTGGGTGTAGAGATTACTTAAATAAATTTAAAAGAAACACCTGATCTCAGCCTGATGTGACCCTACAATTTGACAAGTATGTAGAGTGCCAAGTAGAGTAAGAAAAGGGACTTTAGAAACATAATCAATGAAGTTCAAAGACATCCGCTTAGAGGATGTAGTTGCAATGAGGAAGCAAATATATTGGGAGAAAAAAGTAGAGGCAGAATAATGCCCACAAGGAGGCTTGTGCACAGGCCTAAACAGAGGCAATGGCAAAGACACTCCAGAAAAGGAGGAAGGGAAGAAACAGCTCAGTGTCCCGGGAAGCACAGGGTGACCAGTGGGACAGTCTGTAGCATCCAGTGAGACCAGGGTGATGAGATGGGAGACGAGGCCATGGGTCCCAGTGACTAGGAGGATGCAGACACCCCCTGAGAAAACAGTGTCTGTAAGGGAGACCAGCAATTTGCCCAAGGTCAAGGGGACACGTGGGCAGTGAGGAAAGTAACTGAAGAGTGTGAACCACTACTGAGAAATGTTCGTTGATCAAAGGAAGAAGAGGTGGAGGTCAGTAAGGTAAGACGGCAGCAGCCCTGGGGAATGTGCTTAGAAGGATGGAGGAGATTCAAGCACGCTTGCAGGTCTCCGGAAAGGAGGGCTGGAAGATAGAGTGAGAAAACATGTTCCCGATGGAGCAAGATTCTAGGGCAGACAGGAGTGACCAAGGGCACAGGGAGACAGATTCGCATGGGGACGGTGGGGAGACCCTTCAGAGACTGGGACAAGGACAGAGGAGAAAGGATGTGCTGTCATTTGAGATGGAAAGGGGGAGGGGCACCTGGGTGGCTTAGTTGGTTAAGCATCCGACTTTCGCTTAGGTCATGATCTCACGGTTCGTGGGTTCGAGCCCCGCGTTGGGCTCTGTGCTGACTGCCAGCTCAGAGCCTGGAGCCTGTTTCAGTCTGTCACTCCCTCTCTCTCTGACCCTCCCCTGCTCACGCTGTCTCTCTCTCTCTCTCCTAGAAATAAATAAAACATTAAAAGAAAAAAAGAGATGGAAAGGGGGATGCTGACAAACTATACAGCTGGTGACCTTCACTTTACCATGACATCAAAAATGAACTCCAAAATACTGTCCATCGTATGGGGACTGTGCTAGGATGGTCATCTTCTGAAGGAGGATACTAGCAGAAATGGGGAGAAGATTCACTACATTCTTTTTTCATCAAGAAAATATTCATCTTTTTTTCCTCATTGCTTTTTTCATTACGTACACAATTACAGTAAATTTAGTTCTTCAGCTTTCCTTGGCTTTACTTCTCAGGAGTATCTTATGACCTTTATCACAAGGATTTGCCTCCTCTTATTACCATCTAGAGTCTGTAGGGGCTAATTATCCAGGATGAAGATTATCTAGGTCTTTCTCTTCCTCTTTCCGCAGACTCCCTGCACCTTAGCCATTTCACACTCGTCACATGTGGGCAAGGGAAAGCAGGAAAAGCTGACTCTCAAATCAGTTCATTTTATTACTTATTTTGGGATCTAGCCAAATATTTTAAGCTATTAGCTCAAATGAGGTTGGGGGCTAACTAAAGTTCATGGTTATTTTATTATCCATGAATGGAACCACCCACAATTAGTCCCAAAGTCAGAAAGATGAAAATGTCTTTGTGAGAAAAAGAAAAAAGACACAGTTCATGAAGGTCCTACTGGCAGAGCTCTAAGCAACACCTCTTGTGTCATAGTTTTGACTATCTCCTTGCCGTTCACTCTGAGTCTTGCTTTCTCGTTGTGGCTGTCTAATTTGAAATTCCACATATTGTATTTTCAAATTGGAAGCATTAAGAGCTAGCACTGCCAGTATGAACAGATTGGTGCTTCTTCCAATTCCTGAAATGTGATGCTTAGAGTATTCATTAACATTATGGTTAGGGTAGCATCCAATGCTCTGTACTCTGCCTGTCTCATTGGTAACTGAGCATGGGGCATAATAGGATTGTTCCTTTTTAAACTTTGAGAGGTGTGTATTTAAAAAAAAAAAAAAGGCTCCAATAAATCATAATACTGTGCTTCAGTTTGTCAAGATATTACTATTGGGAGAAAATGGGTAAAAGACCCCTACTGTGAACCTATAGTCCTATGGTGAATCTACAATTACCTCAAAATAAAAAGTTTAATAACAAATTCCCCAAGAACTTATCACCAGAAAAGCAAAACCAGAATAAAATCTAACAAGGACTTTCCCATACTCGATACATACACTGAAGTGGCTAAAATTAGAAAGACTGACAATATCAAATGTTGACAAGGATGAAAAGGTGCCAGAACACTCAGATGCTGGTGGAATATACAACGGCTTTAGAAAGCAACTGGGCAATTTCTTAGAAAGTTAAACATACCCTTTCATAGGACCTAACAATCACACTCCCAGGTATTTATTTATTCAAGAGAAATGAAAATATATGCCCACAAAAAAGATTCATATACAAATGCTGATGGCACTTTATCATAATAGCCCCAAAGTGGAAACAACCCAAATGTCCATCAACTAGCAGATGGATAAATATATTTTGATACATGCAATGGAATGCTATTCAGCAAAAAAAAAAAAAAAAAAAAGATAACTGACACATGTAATACAAATGAACTTTAAAATAATTATATCGAGTGATAGAATTTGAACACAGGAATACAAGGGAACCTGGGTGGCTCAACCGGTTAAGCATCCAACTCTTGGTTTCGGCTCAGGTCATGATGTCACAGTTTGTGGGATCAAGTCCCACGTCGGGCTTTGAGCTAACAGTGTGGTGACTGCTTGGGATTCTCTGTCTCCTGCTGCCTGCCTCGCCCCATTTCTCTCTCTTAAAAATAAATAAATAAATAAATAAATAAATAGACACGAAAGTACATACTATGTGATTCTATTCTAAAGCAGGCAATACTGTTTACACTGACAAAAAGCAGATCCGTGGTTGCCTAGAGACATGGTGGATTAGGGCTGGGTATTAGCTACAAAGAGGCACAACTGAAGTTTTTGAGGGGATAGAAATGTTCAGTATCTTGATTGTGGTGATGGTGGTGGTTAAGCTGGTGTTTTCATGTATGTGTGTCATTTAATGTAAAGTATAGCTCAGTAAACTTGAACGAGGGACAAAAGAAGGCTCCAAGAACCCCTAGCTAAATCAGAAAAATAAACGAGAACCCAGCAACGATGTTCTTATACTCAGTACTTTAACTTCCTAATCTAAAATGCATCTTCAACAAGGAACAGATACCCTGAGTCAACACACCTGGCTGAGATCAGCCAGTAGAGGGAACTCTTTCTCAAATAGAGCCTCCATAAACTCGATGATTTACTGAGATGAATCTCTAAGCTGTGAAAAATGTAACTCTCTTACGTCTCCCCATTTCTCTTTCCTCCATAGGTGCAGCCACATAACCTCAGATAGAAGGAGCTCAAACCATTCCGCTAAGAAATCACCCTTTTTCCCACTGACAGGTGGGGGAAAGGAAGAAGCCGGTGGTGCTTCAGTGTTCAAGGTGACCTTCCTACTGCGCCCCCACTTGGATCTTAGGATGAGGCCAGTAATTGTTAAGAATGCTTGCAAGGGACCCTCCTCTTCCTCCCCAGTCATAACAGTCAGAGCCTTGCCACAGTGCTGTGCCTGCCCTCTGTCTCAGTTGCCCAGAAATGAGGTCCTGTTTGCCAGTTGTTCTCTAACCTAGAGCCCCTGGGCTACCTAATACCAAACCACCTACCAGCCAACTTGGCCATTTGCCTGCAGCCAGGTGCCTATGATGCTCCTTACTGCCTGAGTATTGGACACACTGGGACTCCCTCCCCGGGGAAACTTCTAGAAGTCAGGCCCTTGCCCACCTGTGCTCTGACTTGGGTCTGCCCCAGCCCTGGCTGTCCACCTGCTCATCCTTGTCACCATCTCCTGAGGCACTCCTAGATTTATGAATCCCAGATTTACCCCCAGGGTTTTCCACTCGTCACCAACTCTACACTGGTTCTCAAAGCCATGTCTTCAAGCTGTTGTTCCCCAGAAAACATTTTGGTGAGATAATCATAAGTTCTTAGAGGACAAGTTTTGAGTCACTGTAAAATAATTCTCTTTATGTTGCATCTAGAATCATGGAACTTTAGAGTCCAGTTTCAGAGTCTGTGGGCTCCAAGCACTGCCTTGGCAGGAATTGTTGCGAAGTGGACACAGAGGTCCTACTTTTGACCATTTCCAGTAGGGGCACTCAGTACTTTTCAGGATAATCCATTTCATTGTTAGGGAGATTCAATTGCCCAAATCTCCTTTGTATGGACTTCAAATTTATCTCCTTGAAAAAGTCACCTGTTATCTTGATTTCTGCTCTTTTGTGGGGAACACAGAATTCCCTCTTCTCTACAATAGCACTTTAATTGTTCAAAGTCAACAAACATATGTTCCTCTCCCTCCTGTTTCTCATATTATTCCTTCTCCAAACTAAGGGGGAAAAAGTCAAGTCAATTTTAATTCAGTTCTACTCAATTTTAAGCAGCATCCTGAGGGCTTGGGATTCAAAAGTGAGTAGTGTATGGTTTCTGCCTTCAAAGAGTTTATAGGATGGAAGGGGAGAGTTGGAGAGTGTGGGATGGACACTCAGAGGAGACAGCAGCCCTGAGTAAGCCAAGAGAGGGTCAGAGGGTATTCCAGGCATGAAATGTATGTGCAAAGGTCCAGTGACATTGCTGAAAAGTTTCTTGAAGAGAGGGCACAGAGTGCGAGTGTAATGAGAGATAATGTTGGAGAGTTAAGCCAACATCTGATCACAAAGGATGTTGTAGGTCATGCTAAAGACTACATACATACTCAAGCAGAGGAATGATACAGTTCTATTTCAGTTTTAGAAAAATATCTTTGACTGCTAGGTGCAGAAGTGGTTTGAGAGGAATAGGACTGGAGACAGGGGTGTCCAGGAAGAGGCTAACATGAGAACCATGGGAGAGATGCCCATGACCTCAGGTAGCAGCAGTTGGATGGACAGAAGTGGGCTCACTGGAGATGCCAAAAGTATTGACTCAGTAAGACTTGGGTGTGAGATGACGGGAGAGGGAAACTCAACTCCATTTTTCTGGCTTGACTGGATAGTGATACTGTGACAAAGAAGACAGACAACAGACAAGAAAAACCAGGTGTGGAGCCAGGAGCTGGTAAGTGAAACTTTATACATGTCGAGTCTGCAGTGTTGGTGGTGCACTAAGTGAAGCTATTGGGAAAGTGGTATCAGAGCTTAAAAGAGAGATCAGGGCCAGAGATACGGGCGTGTGAGTCACAGGCCCATCAGCGGTCATTGAGGACATGGGTGTGGATGAAGCCACACGGCAGATGTGTACAGCATGACAAGAGAGTAGAGGGGTGGGTAGAGAAGAAGGAAAATAAGGAGCGGCCAGGACGCATGAGGCAAAGAAGACGTAACTGTTTCTAGCACAGGATGGCTTCCAAACACTTGACAATCCCGAACACTTCAACATTTTGTTGCTGCTGTTTACTTTTGGCCCTCCGTCACCTTTATGAGTGAGGTAGGGATTTTTGAATGGACACAATATTCCAGACGTGGTGGAGAAGAATCACCTCCCAAGTTCAGGACCCTATGCTTCTACAAATGCAACTACCATGCCCTGATGACTATGGCCCCTACTGAACTGTCAAATAGAAAAATCCTCAGTGTTGCAACAATTAGCCAATCAATCAATGAATAGCTATGAAGCCTGATTGTGCTGAGGTTTTATATGCAGGGTATAAAACCACCATCACTGGCTCCCAGAAACGTGCACTGTGATGGGGAAGATCAGAGATAGATATATATATCGATGTGGATGATTCTGTTCTGATTACCACAATTAAAAACTGCCGCTCCCGGAGCATGGCAAGCTCACTCAGGCCCTCCTGCCTTTAAATGTGGTACCCCCTCCCTTGGGATTCCCTCCTTTCTTATGCTGGTTGTCAGTTGTTTGTCTCTCTCTCTTTTAGGTTTTTTTTTTTAAGATGTATTCATTTTGGAGAGAGAGAGAGACAGAGCATGGATGGGGGGGCAGGGTAGAGAAAGAGGGAGACACAGAATTGGAAGCAGGCTCCAGGCTCTGCGCTGTCAGCACAGAGTCTGAGGCAGGGCTCAAACTCACCAACTGTGAAAAAAAAATACATAAAAAAAATCTCACCAACTGTGAGATCATGACCTGAGCTGAAGTCGAAGGCTCAATTGACTAAGCCACCCAGGCGTCCCTCGATTGTTTGTCTCTTAGCTCCAAACTCATCCTTTTTGCCTTCCATACGAAAATAGATCTGTGCCCTTTAATTATTTCTTTGCCAGCTGGCACAGTGGTAGGCTTTGTCAGTAGAGGGTGCTGGAGACACATTGCAGGAAGCAGAGGGGTTTGCATCCTGGTTCCCTAGTGCTTGCTCAGCAAGCTTCCCCAGCGCCAAGTGGGTAGTAGTTCGTAGCTTCCCCTGGCGTGCCACCACTGCCAACAGTCTTGTAGCCAAGCACCTCCCATGGGACACATTACTGCGAACAACTCTCCTCTAACACTCAGAGCAGGAGTGGGGTCTCTGGCAAGTTCCAGATGGCAGATCTCCAGCAAGTCCCTTTGATCCACGGCATCTTCTCTGCCAATCAGCGAGCTGAGGCCATGCCCCCCTCACAAGATCTGGATTTCAGCCCTGGAGATAGTAGCTCTTCCTTACATCTGCCCTTCTTGTATTTTTAGCATTCTCTTTACTTCTTAGTAAAGTACTTCTCAGAACCTTGTGAGTCCAGTCCCTGTTATTATCAACGGTTCTTCATATTGACCTTCCCCTGTCTAGATTACAGTGTAGTTTTATTCTCCTGGTTGGATACAAATCAATACACCTCCCTTGTCTACCTGATAAAGTTCTCCTTATCCTTAGACTGGCTTTGGACATCATTGTTCTCTACCTTACCTGACAAAAGTTTCAATAGATACATGCTGAATGTATTTATGCAGACATGAATGATTTCCATTACAGCTTGGAAGTTATTCAGGAGTTAGCTACTTTGGGAAGTGAGACATTTCTTTCTGACTCATGACCCGAATCACAGAGAGACCATGGTCAGGGGACCCTGGATTTGGGGTCTTATGGATAGAGTTTGGCCCTCTTGGAGTCGTTGTTCAAGCTGGTATCCTACCATCAACACAAGAAAAGCTTCCCCGTGCAGGTGATGTTAACTTGTCACCTCTCACCTCATCGGCTTCAGATATACTGTGAAACTCGGGCCCCCACACTCAAACTGGCTTTTACAACTGAACTCCACGGCACAAAGGTGGGAACCAAAGGAAAATTGCCCGGAGATATTCATCTTTGAGCTGTTTTGAAGACGTTAGTAAGCAAATATTTTGACCTAGTCAATTTTAATATCAATCAGCCAGGTTTTAGTAGACTAAAATTGCAAAACTTTGGTTTCCTGATACCTCTGGGTGTTTCTAGTTACCTCAAAAGTTATTAAAAAAGTTATCAAAAAAGATCTCAATGGACAAAACTGTCTTTGTTTACCTTACCTTAAAAATCAAATGCATGCATTGTGGCACTTTGAGAAGGCATAGAGTAAAAGTGGGAATGTTACAAAAAGAAAATAATAATAAGGCAGGAAAATTTCAAAATACATAAGTCAATATGCATTATCCTGGCATGTGCCACACCTTTGACCACCCCAAAACACATGGGCATAAAAATCATTTACACACTGTACATATTTCCACACACACCTGTTTACTTTGTTTATCTTGCCCACATAGGTCAGCTACAGACATAAATATTTGTATATATTGACAGATATATTTCTTCTATAACATTACTCATCACACTATTTTATTTACCTTTACTGTCCTTTTGTTTTGGTATCCCTTTCTCAGTTTCCTTCTTCGGCAGAATATTGAGTTATAAGAATAGAAAAAGGTGATGCTTGTAAAGTTCTTGGTATAAACCTAGGCACAAATAAGGCACTATTTTAGTGTTTAAAAAAATAGCATAAAGTAGAAAGAAACTTCACAAAAAACCCACAAAAGTCCTGTACACTGGAAACTACAAAACACTGCTGAAAGAAATTAAAGAAGACGTAAATACATGCGAAGACATTTTGTGTTCATGGATTGGAAGACTTTGTATTGTTAACATGTCAATTCTGCCCTAGGCGATCTACAGATTACAGGCAATCCCTATCAAAATTCCAACATCTTTTCTGCAGAAACAAGAAAATTCATCCTAAAAATCACGTGGAATCTCAAAGGACTCTGAATATCCAAAACAATTTTGAAACAGAGCTAGAAGACTCACACTTCCTAATTTCAATACTTATTACAGAACTATAGCAGTCAAAGCAGTGTGGTGGGGCACCTGGGTGGCTCAATTGGTTAAGCATCTGACCCTTGATTTCAGCTCAGGTCATGATCTCATGGTTTGTGGGACTGAGCCCCATGTCGGGCTCCCTGATGAGCATGGAGCCTGCTTGGAATTCTCTCTCTCCTTCTCTCTCTTCCCCTCCCCCCATAAATAAATAAACAAAAACAAAAACAATGTAGTACTGGAATAAAGACAGATATATGGGCCAACAAAACAGAATAAAGAGCCCAGAAATAAACCCTCTCATGTGTGGTCAAGCAGTTTTCAACAAGGATGTCAGTGCTGGGTATCCACCAGCAAAACAATAATGTTGGATGCTTATATTACACCATATACAAAAACTAACTCAAAGTAGATCCAAGATGTAAATCTAAAAGGTAAAACTATAAAACTCCTCTTAGATTTGGATTTGACAATGATTTCTTGGATATGACACCAAAAGCGCAAACAACAAAATCAAAAAATAGATACATTGGACTAACTTCATTCATCAAAGGACACTGCCAAGCAAAGTGAAAAGACGACCACAGAATGGAGAAAACATTTGCAGTCATATATTTGATAAGGGATAAGTATCCAAAATATTTAAAGAACTTCTACAATTCAGCAACAGCAACAAAAACCAATTTAAAAATGAGCAAAGTACTTAAATAAACATTTCTCCAAAAAAGATACACAGATGTAAGCACAGGAAAAGATGCTTAACGTCACTAATCATTAGAAAAATACAACCAAAACCAAAAAGAGATACCACTTCATACTCATTAGAATGACTATTGAAAGAAATAAGGAAGGAAGGAAGGAAGGAAGGAAGGAAGGAAGGAAGGAAGGAAGGAAGGAAGGAGGGAGGGAGGGAGGGAGGGAGGAGGGAAAGAAGGAAATAACGAGTGTCGGTGCAGATGTAGAGAAATTTAAGCTTCTGTGAACTGTTGCTAGGATATAAAATGGGGTCACTGCCATGAAAACAACATAATGTTTTCTCAAAAGATTAAACATGGAATTACCATATAATCCAGCAGTTCTACTTCTGGGTATATACCCCAAAAATTGAAAGTAGGGACTCAGATCTTTGTACACCAATATTCATATAAGCATTATTCACAACAGCCAAAAGGTGAACACAACCCAAATACCCATTGACAAACGAATGGATGAACCAAATGTGGTATGTACATACGATGTAATATTGTTCAGCTTTAAAAAGGAGTGAAATTCGGACAGGTGTGACAACCTGGATGAGCCTCACAGACAATATGCTGAGTGAATAAGCCAGACACAAAGTGATACATATTGTATCGTCCCACTGATACATAGTGCCTAGAATAGACTAATTAACAGAGATAGGAAATAGAATAGAGGTTAGCAGGAGCGCCTGGGTGGCTTAGTCGGTTAAGCGTCCGACTTTCGCTCAGGTCATGATCTCACGGTTTGTGGGTTCGAGCCCCGCGTCGGGCTCTGTGCTGACTGCCAGCTCAGAGCCTGGAGCCTGTTTCAGAGTCTGTCACTCCCTCTCTCTCTGACCCTCCCCTACTCATGCTGTCTCTCTCCTAGAAATAAATAAAACATTAAAAAAACAAACAAACAATAGAGGTTAGCAGAGGAAGAGGAGAGAAGACGGCGGGGAATAAGTGTTTAACGAGTAAAGAGAATGAGTTTGGGCTGATGAAACAGTGCTGGAAATGGATGGGGTAATGGCCGCACAACAATATGTGAATGTACGTGATGCTACTGAACTGTATATTTTTAAGTGGTTAAAATGGCAGATTTTATGTTATATATATCTTACCATAGTAAAAATCTAAAGAATAAAATCAAAACAAAACAAAACATAACATCTTGTGCTCATTATGAGTTAGGCGCTGTTCCAAATGCTTATTGCTTATTACTTGAGTTGAGCCTCTGCACCATCCTACACAGCGGGTACAATTGTCATTCCCATTTCACAGATGGGAAATGGAGGATCAGTGAGGTTAAACGTTTTGCCCATGAGAATGGAGAGGATGGGCGGTAGAGCTAGGAAAGGGGCCCCAGAGAATCAGAATCAGACCCTATAACATGCACACTGCGTCCTCCCCGCTGACTGAGCAGATCGTGAGTGTAATCTGCACGGGTAGGGAGAAGGCGCAGCGAGGAGGGGCCCGGCACAGGCCACTTCCCAGCTCCCCCGCCTTTCTGCTGGGCGGGGGGTGTGGGTGGGGGGCAGGGAGCATGCAACACCTTCAGACAAACCACAAATGCCCGGGCCAGAGTCTTCTTCTCCTGCGAACCTTCACTGCTGGTGGCAGATGCTTCTGAGGGAAAATGGAGCCCCAGATACGGTCACCGTCAATATTTTAAGGGCTGTATGACTTACCCCCAACCAGTGAAAGGAGACGCTTCCTTAAACCCCCTTCAAGAAGGGGCGCCTGGGTGACTCAGTCTACTGAGTGTCTGACTCTTGATTTTAGCTCAGCTCATGATCCCACGGTTGGCAAGATTGAGCCCTGGGTCAGGCTCTGTGCTAACAGTGCCGAAGTCTGCTTGGGATTCTCTCTCTCCCTCTCTTTCTCTGCTCCTCCCCTGCTTGCACTCTCTCTGTCTCTCTCAAAATAAATAAACTTCAAAAAGAAATTCTCCAAGAAAAAGTCTGAGGGGGCACAGGCTAGTCTAAAGCTGCGCGCAGACGATCGGGCCCCTCATCCAGCTAGAAATCCTTTAAAGTTTAAAAAGAAAAAAAAGAATGGAATCGCTAACCCTGTTGGTGAATCATTCACTAGAACAACTGCACAGTCCGAATTGGAGGAAATCTCTTAGCTTGGAGATTTCAAAATGTTAATCTCGTACTAATATCTGTGCTGGTTTTCAATATATTCATGTATTGAATTAGCATATTATTAATTAGTATGCTAGTTTTCAATATATTTATATATCTTTCTTTTCTGAACTCTCTCTCTCTCTTTCTCTCTCTCTCTCTCTCTGGTTATAAAAGTAACCAGTGTTATCACAAAGGCTCTGTGTTATTAATACTTATTGAGATCTTACTACTTGTAAGCTCTCCTCACAACATCCTCATTCTATAGCTGAGAAAACGCACAGAGGTTAAGTAACCTGTCCAGTGTCAAATAGCAAGGAGGTGGCGAGCTGACCATCACACCAGGCAGTCTGGTCCAGATCCTTATTATAAATCTGTCCTGTGAACAAAAAAAAATTAAAAAACTAAAAAGAAAACGAAAAGTAAATACAAGTGGAAAAAAATCAGTCAGTCAATCAATCAGCCCCCGTGATGTTGGAAAATTCCCTTCCACCCTCTTAGGTCCCCATTTTCCTCATCTGGGAAATGAGGGGATTGGACCAGATGATGAGTAAGAATTTCTTCCAGCTTGAACATGCCCATTTTCTTGTCCTTGCATGTAAATGATACTTCACCATGCGCTTCCCAGATGGGTGTCCCCACCAACACTCGCTGCTTGAATTATGGGTGCCATTAATGCCGTACAACTGGAAAGGAAAGTTGATCTCAGCTGAAACTGACAGTGACCCTGAGTTATTTATCATTCTTTTGCCCTGCCCCAAACAGTCTTTCCACTTCAGTTGCACTCACCCCCTAACTACCTACATACCTCAACTATCTTAACCAAGTCTCTCTAGACTCGGAAATAACTCATTAAAAGAGCAACAGACATAATGATTCAAGACTGAGGAGGAGAGAAGCATTCTAATTAACATTCTGATTGCAATTCCCTCTTTCTTCCTTCGGAGTCACAGAACTTCTTCTCACGTATGAATTTTCTAACAAGCCTGGAGAGTGGTGTGCTGGTAATGTTTAATAACCGGCTCTCCAGGAAAACAAAAGAGCCCTGATTGGTAGCATCTGCTGACTTCTGTGGTTTCAATATACGCCCACCATGGCTGGTTCTCCACTAATGCCAAGTCACTGAACACAAAGTTGGAAAGAAACATGAGCCCGCAGGAGCTGGTACCAGCGATCACTGAGTCTAGGTCATAGTACTATTTATCTGTAAGCTTTGACGCTTAAAGTCCTGTTTATGCATTTGCCCATTTGTCCATTCAACAAACTTTTTAAAAATTATACTAGGAACATGAACAAGGCATCGATTAAATTAGTTTTTTATTACAAATCCATTGCCTTATTGGGTTTATTACAAAATCATTTTCTTTTTCCAAGACTGCCCTGAGAAGTCTCTTGAGAGAAGGCAGGTGGAATGAAGGCTTCTCTATCTTCAAATCATTCACTTATCCAAACCAGGTAAGATGGTTTGCTTCTCTTGGCTTAGTAATCCTCGTTAACATTCTAAGCAGCTGGGGAAAAGTAGGATCAAAATAGCCTTGACGATAGAACCCTAAACTGCTTTATTATAGAAAGTTTACAAAACTAATGCAAAAGACAACTCACCTCTAGAAAATGCTTACCTAGACATAACCCTTCTATAATACTTTTTCTTTACATTGGCATATTCAAGATATGTATGGCCTCTGAAGAATATAGACTCAGGAGTTTAATTGCCTGATTTAAATCGGGGTTCCATCACTTATTAGCTGTGTGATCTTGGACAAATTACTTAATCCCTCTGGAAAATGGGGTTCATGATCATAATCATAGTTATTGTGAGAATTGAGTAAATACACATAGAACACCTAGAACAACGTAGAGGACGTTCCATATAACTGTTAGCAGTTATTACCAGCAATCATAGTCAAGGATTTTCTCAATGTTGTCTAAGGCATGTCTTTCCAACAGGATGTTGCTGTTCTAAAAGTCTTTTTGCAACCCTTCACACTGCCAAGCACACAGTACCACTTCAATCAATTCTTGTTGAATAAGCAAGTAAAGAAATCAATTGATTAAATGTCATTGGATCAACGTGACTCCAAAACACTCATGCCACAAATCAGCCATTGGGTCTCTCATCTATATCTCAGGCACACTTTATGTCTCCACAAGCCTCTGTGAAGGTGAGGAAAGTAACCGGAGTGGGGGGCGGGGGAAGGAAAGTAACCAAAAATAAGTACCTAGGGTAATTTGTCAGAGCTGTTAACATGTATTTATGTCCAAGAATGTTTATTATTTATAAGCAAGGAAAAATGAAAGCAACTCAAATGTTTGACAAGGGAAGGGTTGAATAAATTATGATGTAGCCATTAGATATTTATGTTTTCAGTAAGTATTTATTAACATAAAAAAATGTTCTAATTGTAGTAAGTGGAAAAAGTAGCATATAAAATTGTATACATAGTATCAGCCCAATGTTTATGTTTTCAATGTGTTTGCAGTCAGGAGAAACTAAAAAGAGACTTACCGGAAATATGCCCAAATCATCACAGTAGCTATCTCTGAGTGATGTTTTCCTCTTGGTATATTTCTGAATTTTTTTAAATAACAAAAATAAAAGAGAATATAGATTTGGACTCTCGACCTTGGAATTAGTGTCTCGGGAATGAAACGATGTATTCCTACGTGCATAGAGATTCAGTGATCTAACCACCTTTGTGGATCACCTCCGTCACCCACCCACCTACCCGCCCAGTCTGACATTTGCCACCACCCAGCCCTATCCCACTCCCATCCTCCTAAAGTGTCCCAAATCTGACACGGCAGCATAATCCATGTTCTGCAAATATGACTCCAACATCCAGCTATTTGGAAGCACCAATGATTATCTTAATTTTTCACATGCCTTTCAGATATCTGGCATTGGGGGTAATACAATCAACCTCACGTAGACATATTTCCAGCTATTAAAAACCAAACACATTTGTGTTATCTCCTGCCCTTGAGGTGCCTGATACAAGAGAAGCATGATTGAGTACCTTACTGATAAGGCTGAACAAATATGTCTTTTGAAATAGGCTTTAGGAAAAACCCAGGTTGGAGATGTGCCATCCACGTTAAAATCTAGCTTAAATTTGGGTAGAAGGTGGGTCTCGGTTTAGTGAACTGGGAATTCTAGAGTATTTGTTTAATAAAAGCCATTTTATTCCTTTCAAACGCAAATGGGCTTGAAGCACAATTTTATGAGTCTAAATCAGAGTAGCAAGTATATAATTGGCTCCTGCTTTTAGAAATAGGTAAGAATTATTTGTAATGAGCATATCAGTCAAGTATGATTTAGTCCCTCTGATGTGTTTAAAACAACTTATTCAAAATAATAAAAAAAGCAACTTATTCCCTTAAGTAGTGCAATGTTTAGCAATCTTATTTTTATTCTTAATTTGCTTATATCCACCTCTCCTCAAGGCAATCTCAAGCCAAAGCCTATCTAAAGCATCATAAATTTCAAACTGCTGAGCTAAATCAATAAGGTTTTATGGTATATCTTTTTTTTTTTTTTTTTTTTTTTTTTTTTAGGGAAGAAGAGGCATAACTTAACTAAACGGAGCTGGAGAAATGCACAGAAGTTATTTCTGCCGTAGCCACTTTGCTATGGATGGAGGAACCAAGCAGTTCTATTTTCATTCATGAGGAAAATCTCACAACAGTGGGCACGTCGTGGGGCACAATCAGCCCAAGCAAGAAGGAGCCAAAAGCAGCTTTAGCGGCTCCTGAAATACTTGAGGGGCAGAAATTGCACATTCTACAGTGAACCAAAATATGTTACCTCAGCTTGAGTGTTGTTAATTTCGTGGAAAAAATTTTATTGACATAATATTTGTTAAGCGCCCCCTTCACCTTCTCTGCTTTATTCTTCTCCACTGTATGTGTCACTCACATGCTCCACAGGTTACTTTTTAAAATTATTTTTATTGTCTCCTTCCCCCCTCCCCCCCCCACCGTTAGAATGTAAGCTTCATACAGGCATGAATTTTTCTTTGGGGCTTTGTTTTTCCTTTTTTACACTATATGCATTTAGAATGTGTCTGTACAGGTGCGCCTGGCTGGCTCAGTCGGAAGAGTGTGCGACTCTTGATCTTGTGGTTGTGGGTTCAAGCCCCATGTTGGGTGTTAGAAATTACTAAAAAAAATAAACTTAAAAAAAAAAAAAGAATGTGCCAGCACATCAGAGGTGCTTCAGAAGTACTGGTTGAATGAAGCAAGCTTCCTTATAACCATGGAGCATATTCCTGAGCTATCTAAGGTGTGGTAAGAAGAGCACTGGATTTGGATTCTGAAGTAAGTAAGTAGCACTTTGCTTGGCTCAAAATAGATACTCAGTGACCATTTTTTGGGTGGAGATGGGTGGATGGATATTTTATTGTTAACTCTCCTTATCTGGGAAACGGGGCTAATACTTCATCGTGAGAGCAGTTGTGACATCTTAGTTTCTACTTGCTGACTCTTTTTTCTTGTAGCTGATGTGGAGGAAGCAGGAACGAGGCAGTAAGAACCCTCCCTGTATCAGACAAGGAAAGAAATCATTTAATCTTCCACGTAAACGAGAGGAGACAGGAATTTGGGTAGAAGTGTATGTTTTTATTCTGCCTTGTAGGGCTGCCAAGTCAAGACAGTGTTTGAGCAGTGAGGCAGGCGAGGGGCAGCCAAGTAGAGCAGGTGAGTGGCCACCAGCTTCCAATGAGACGCGAGTGGAAACCAGCCCTCAGTCTCACTCCAGTGGCCTCCTTGAACTGAGAGGCATCCAACTGTCAGGCAAGGTGATGAAAACCCACCGTAGATGCGCCGGATCTTAGTTCTGGTCATTAAGTCTCAAGGGTAATCCAGCCCCAGCTTTCTCATTCTTAAGTTTGTGATTTTTGCGACAAGAGATAAAGGCTTGCAGCTTTCTCATTCCTCCAGGAGCGTTCGGATTTGCCACATGAGTGGCTTGCTCGGTGAACACGGAGGTCTTCTGAGCACAGCACCATCTGCTTTGGAAGGACGCGGTGTCCTGGGAAGACAGCTAGGGTGGAGGCAGAGAGGCCGGCGGTCGGGTGAGAGCTGGCCCCCCCAAGAGCTGCCGGCAGCCTTGGGAAGATCTTGCAGGGCCCGGGGTTACAGTATCTCCTGAAGAAATCTGAAATGCCCATTGGTAGCCAACTGGGGTACCTCGGCACAGAAGAGTTTCCTTCCTGATGTTCCTGCCTTGGGTTCAGGGGTCTCAACATGTCCCAAAGCTATCCTCACTGCTGTGCTGTGCTCAAGGAATCACCTTATCTCATGACCTCAGCCCTTCATGTGTTTAATAGTTCAAGAGGCACATTCCCTTCCGACCGATAAGAGGCCCCAGACTCCAGAGGACCCCAGCCATTGTTATTTTCAGAGTGAATTGCATAAATTTCTGTTGCTGCGGGGCTTGTGGGAGGCTAGATGTAGGCAACTTTTGAAACCAAACCCCAGAATCAGGAATCAGAAGACACCCCCCCCCCCAACATGCCTTTCTCCCAGAGCTCTGCTAACATACACTCTTGTGTCAGGAGGTGATGTTCCTACCTCTGTCTGCAGGAATAGTAAGGCTGCATAGACATCAGGACCTGTGCTGTGGGCCTCCATGGGCTGGATGATCCAAGAAGCAGGATGGATCAGTAGTGACCTGGAAATGGAACATTCCAGAAGCTGGGCCATTTGTCGGTGTCACTCAGCCAGCACAGCCTTGCTGCTTGCCCCACAAAAGCTCTGGGAAAAAGTAACACAGAAAGAGGAAAGAAACAGAAGGTCCTCTTCCCCATTGTCCTTTCCATCCAGCCAGGGCAGCAGCCTGTGTATGTATCCAGTGGAGCACACAGGCAGGGACAGGTGTCAGATAAACATCTCAGGCCCCAAGGACTAGAAGTGTTTAGGGCTGGATGAGCTTTCTAAGGGCTGGGTTGTGTGGGAAAGCTTGGGGAAGAGGTGGGAGCTACCCAGGGTCCCATGGGATAGCTTGGAGGGGTGAAGGGAGGAGCAGCAAGATGGAGTGAGAAGAGTTCGTACATGTATGACAGGAGAACGCTCATTTATCTGTCCTGTCCCAACCCACATGACTCAGATGTTTGCGGGCTCTGGCTGGGAACCCAGCAAGGGCAACTCATGATCCCCAAGGCGCCCTGTTTCCATCTTGATGATGGCACACACCCCACACGGCTACATGCTGCTACTGTCTGCTTACACCATGGGCTAAACTTCTGACCTACTTAATGAAGAATCATTAGGACATTTCCAATCCTTCACACAGCATCTTTGTGATCAAGACAAAAATTATTTTCAGTCCCAGTCTTTCGGGTTCCCAAACCCCATTATTTCTCTTCTGAGTGTCGTGGATTCACGTTCTTTTCTGTTTCATCACCACTACCTTCTCCCAAGTACCATGGCCTTTGGGACTCTGTGGCCCATCCCATCGCCCTGTGGTCTCTGTGTTGTAGCTTATTCATGAAAAGTCCTTGGAAACGTGCACACTTTGGACCCATTAACTCCATTCCTCAAAATGTATCATTGCCTAACTTTTCTCTTTTAGTTATTCTTTCATTTGTTCATCCAGGTGTTTCAGGAGTCCCCCCAGATGCTGGGGCCATGAGAGGCAGTAAACAAGCCAGAAGCATAAGGCCCTGCATGGAAATTATGGTCTAGGAGACTGTTTGTTTTCTCCCATAAATCCAGATTTTTAAGAATTTATTTGTCTTCTGTCTCTTGGACAAGACATGCCTGTAGTATATTCTCAGAGAGAATATACAGTCCCTGTGTGAGATCATCAAATAAAATCCCATTGACTGTGCCATGGACACAAAATAATGGGGCAGGCAGAATGAGAAAGAAATTTGTTCCAAGTCAGGAGTTTTCAAACTGAGTGCCACACCATGTGAGCCTCAGGGGTGAAGGAGGGGGTGGGGGGGGTCAGAGGGGACAGCCAGCAGACAGGAGAGGGGACAGTTTGCTAGTGCTGTACATGCAGACTCTATGTCCCCAACACCTGCACCTACCAAGGAGTCTGTGTAGTTTTCTTCTTGCGACTCTGGGCTTCCTGGTAGAACTTATTCGACCAGAATGTTCTGTGGGTAAAAAAGTTTGAAAACCACTCGTTGTCTCAAGTTTCAATATTTAGTCTGGAAGTCTTCCAGACTGGGGAATTTTCTTCCAAATTCTCTGTAAATCCTCTAGCTTTTATGTTTAATTAATGAGCTTTACTGATACCTGATACATGTTGGGTGTGTAATTAATGAGCAGTAATAACACAGGCATGATAAGTAATAAAATTTCATAGACAGTACAAATGGTCCAGAGGCTGAAAGCCCCAGAACAATTTTCCACAATATGCAATGGGGGGGGGGGGGGGGGGGGCGCATGTCAAGAACACCAACAAAAATGTGAGCACTTTCAACAATTTAACATGAGTTCTGCGTAGTGGCATTTGGTATTTTATTTAATGTTTGCTAGGTTCTCACAATGCACTGGATAAGCATCTCTTTTCCCTAATTCTCTTTAGCACCTTAAACCTACAGATTTGACACCTAAACTTTCAGTACTCATATGCTGCCATTGTGATTTTTTTTTTTTTTACAATATCTGCAGGTTGCTTGTACTAGTAAAGATTTTATTTAAATAGATTCATTTTGTATTTAGATAAATTTATTTTAAAAGAAAACTTTAGGGACGCCAGGGTGGCTTAGTCAGTTGATCATCCAACTCTGGGTTTTGTCTCAGGTCATGATCTCACGGGTTCATGAGCTCAATCCCCACATCAGGCTCTGCACTGCCAGTGAGGAGCCTGCTTGGGATTCTCTCTGCCCCTCCCTCTCTCTCTCTCAAAATGAATAAATTTTAAAAATTTTTAAAAAATACTTCATATCACTACCCACAAACAGAAGATCAGAAACACCAAAAACAGAAGGTAGCTATAATAATAAATTCATAATAATGAAAATAATCCATTTTTTCTCTCAAATATAAAGCATATATAAGCTTTAAACCATAAAATATAGCTTGTCTTTGCTTCCCTCACCTCACCTTATAGCCCCTTGCACCTGCACATCCAATTCCCCACTTCCTCTAAGTACTTACCTTGCTTGGAACTCTGACAGTGAAGAGTTGATGCAATATTAATCTCCTGTTTTTTATATTGATATGAGACCATTAATTTTTCAAGACTCAAATATCAGAATTTCATTGGAATCTTAGACATAACAGGAGAAGATTGTTCCATTTAATTTAAATCACATATATTAGGTGATCTACTAATCGCCTCTTCATAAACCAGTCCTCAGGCCTTCCCACAGATTTATATTTAGATTGCCCCAAAACGTGGAAATTTGCCCAAGAATATATTAAAGCCTTTAGGATTTGACAGATATGGCCTTTTCAGATTGTGATGACCCTCTAGCAAAAGAAATATGGATCAACTACCTCATTAGCACACACTTTATTCTAATTGTACCTATAATGATATTCTCCCCCACCCACCCATCCACCTAGGAAAGAGGGAGGGGAAGTTGGCCACAGGGTCTGACTATTGAATTTACATCACTGATGACTTGTCATTGTATTTTCTCCCTCTCACATTCCAGAGCTCCTCCTCCCAGGAGACTTTGGGAGAGTTGAACCTTCACAGATCCAGGTCCAGAAGCAGACCCTGAGATGAGGTTGTACGTGAGAGGAGTTTTGGGAAGTGGCCTGAGGAACCACACCTGTTGGATGTACAAGGGAACCAGGACGGGGTAGAGGAGAGGTTAAGCTGTGCTATTGTCACAACAGAAGCCTTAGCCAGGCTTACAGGAGTTGGGACAGCCCTTCAGAGGCAAGAGCATTGGGTTTTTATTCTCCCCACACTGGCCAGTCATTGGATGCAAGATGCCTCTGAGGAGGGGCCATGACTTGGGGCAAGGCAGCCCTCTTTGGCCAAAGGCAATTATTGGGCAGGGATCCAGCTGTGAGCCTCCAGCAGGCAGAGCTCCAGGCAGCAGGGGAATGACACCTCGGGCTTGGAGGAGGATCTGGACAGTGGACAAGAGTATCTGTCTCAAGAGTAAACCCACAAGCAAAACTTGCCCCAAAGTCCCACCCAGACAAGTGGCAACACGGTAAAGCCGGGAGGCCTGATTTCCAGGCAGTTCCTCCCAGCAATGACCCAGTGGGCCTGGCAGCTGAAGAAGAAGGTGAAAGGCAGGTAATGTGGTCTGTATGTGTGTCGGGGTGGGAGTGGGGGAGCACCCCAGGCAGACCTTGATATTCCTCTCTGCCCTTAGGCATTCATCCCTCCTCCACCAAGAAAGTGCTGGGCAGGAAACAAATGAGGTCTTGATGTCTGCAGGGTTATCAATCTTGAGATACAGCATTCAATTTCAAAGTTACCTGACCAAAGCCAAGTTTCAAATTCTGAGGGAAGCTGACTTTCCAGCAGGCAAGGACATTCGGAGGCATGAACTGGGGGGAGCCTTTTATAAGTGAAGACGCAGGAGTCTTTGATTGCCAACCATTAGCCAGGCATTGGCTCGGTTGCTTTCTTTCCTTACAGCCAGGAAAAATGTTAAGTGGAGCGGAACTTCCGGTGCCAAGCCTGCGCAAAGCAAACCTGACAGAAAGGAGGGAGGAGCTCGTGCCACAGATTTCCTCTTTGGCCTGTTTTTCCCCTTGCAGGGTCAGATCTCACAGGTGAGTAATAAAGCCAAAGCCTGCAACTGGTAACCTCGTCTTCAATCCCTTTGTTTTTCTTGGGGAACAGAGCCGGAAGCATGTCTCCTGCATCTCAGGTAGGGAGAAGCCCACCATAATTTTGCATTGGTAATGACAGTCTCATGCATGCAGTCTTTCCACCCCCCACTCTGCCAAATAAGAATGAGTCTTGAGCCTGGGACATTTCCTTACCAAGAGACAAGGGGCCCACACAGCCTGCACCAGGCTTTTCAACTTGTGTGGGAATATCTTTCCCTGTTCAGGCTCAATGAGTGGCTCTTTGTTCCGTCTAAGCATTGTACCCTCAATGGCCCCCAGGTTTCAATATTTCTGACTACTCAGGAATAAGATCAAGGTCCCCATGAGAGGAGTACATGGAGGACAATTCCCTTGCATCGACTGCCAGTGGCACCTGCTAGCCACATAGCCATGCGGGACAGAGGCGTACCACTGGAGCTGACTTTGCTCTGTCTCTTCTCTCTAGATATGAGCAGAAGCATTGTTCCATCCATTGCTGCACTGGGTTGTGTTGTCCTTGGTGATTCTGATACCAAGATGCAGAGGGCAAAAGTGTTTGATCTTGTAGCCTGGTGCTTGGTGTTGTGATGGTCTTTGCTATCCATGGAGTGGGAGTCCTCCCTTGACAATGGGAACCAGTGCACCATGTTCTGCTCAATGTTTTGTAGTACCTAATTTCAGGGGGATAACGAGGTGATAGTTCATGGTGGACTCCAGTACAAATAGTAGGTAGAACCCTTGTCCAAAGGGTTGGTTGATGGAAGTTAATTGCCACGGGGCCTATTTAAACTGGGAATTCTCCAAATGGAACCTGAACTCCTAGCTGGGTCTAAGAGGAGGTCCAGCAGAGGCACCTAATAACCTTTAATGATGGTGGCAGATCAGACCACATGACTGGAGTGAGCCACCTCCTCTCAATATGTTCTGTCCCAAATGTTAGAATGTGTTGTCACATCTGAGAGTGAGATCATCTCTTTGTGTAGACAGGAAGAAGGAGATCATCTTTTTGTGATTTGGGGTACAGATGGGTGGGGCCTTCACAGCCCTCCAAGAAGGAAATCGAGCCACACTGCTCCAAGAGTACAAGAACTACATCGGTCCCTCATTCTAACTGGATATTTAACTGGTTACTTCAGCGGTCACAAAAGCTCTTCATAACTCCAGGGTCAGAGTGACAGGTGTTAGTTTAGCTTGTCATGTGAATACTGAGCTGAGTGCTTACAATGTGTCGGGAATCATGCTCTCGTTTGATTATAATAGGCACCCCCTGAGGTGGATGATTATTCTCCTTTCCTTAGAGAAATCAAAGATCAGAGAAGGCATGGAATTTACTACTTACAGACACACACCTACTAGAAGGCAAAGCCAATTCTTGAACCAAGATCTGTCTGGCTCCAGCCCACTTCTGGTTGATGGTTAAACCCCAGTTTTCCACTGTCACCCCAGTGCCTCCCTGCACTTGTTCTTTCACATAAAAGAGACATTTAATAACAGGGTTCCTGGGCAGCTCAGTTGGTTAAGTGCCTGACTCTTGATTTCAGCTCAGGTTGCAATCTCATGGTTCATGAGTTTGAGCCCCATGATGGGCTCTGTGCTGACAGTGCGGAAACTGCTCGGGATTCTCTCTCTACCTCTCTCTCTGCCCCTCCCCTCCATCTCCTAAAATAAATAAATGTTAAAAAAAAGAGAGAGAGACACTTTTTTTTTTAAATGTTTTATTTCTTTTTGAGAGGGAAAGAGTATGATCGGGGGAGGGACAGAGAAAGAGAGGAACAGAAGATCCAAAGCAGGTTCTGTGCTAAAAGCAGCAAGCCCAGTGCAGGGCTTGAACTCCTAAACTGTGAGATCATGACCTGAGCTGAAGTTGGACCCTCAACCAGCTGAGACACCCAGGTGCTCCCAAAAAAGAGAGACACTTACTGGTAAATATTCGTGTGCCCAGAATCCCATTCATCAGGCCCCTTGGGCTCTAAAAGTTGACCTCCAGCACAGAGGCTTCTCTGCGCCTTTTCAACCTTCCCCGTCACCCACTGCAGTACCCTGAGCACAATAAGGACCCGGCAAATGTTGCCAGCTGAATGGCTGATGTACAAGCGAGGCCGCGAGATAAATCAGCCAAGGAGAGAGCCAGCCCATATTTTCACAAACTGGCATTGTGTCATTCCACAGAAAATGCTTGTATGTACCCTATTGGGTTCTCTGAGCCCAAACCTCCTTTATTTGCTCTGAAAATCTGGATCACCATTGGCTTGGATTATGCTGATCATTTATTTAAAAAAATTTTTTTTAACCCAGGGAGAAAATGACACTGGTAATTAAGCCTGTGTCTGTAATTAATTCCTATACTGAGTATACATCCTCTCCCTCCCGGTGGAGCCGTGCCAGCCCGTGTAGACCCGGGTACGAATGGTCGTACCTGTTTATGTATGGCTTGTCCTTCTCCATATTTCACAGATGATGGGATACGGCTCTGCATCTCTTCATGTTAATTCTATTTGAAATACTCCCCACCAACATCTTAGGGCTCTGCCGTCTAATAAGTGCAGCCAATTTATTGATAGTAAATCTAGGACAAGACAGACTCACATTGATGTGGGCCACAGGGCATTTAAATTAAACAGGAACTCTCCAGCCATCTGTGTTTTAACTTTTTTATGCCTTGATAATAAGCCCTGTTTAGAATAATTTGCTGTGGAAACTGGGACTTCGTGACTGACAGAGAAAGGCCGGGTATAAACAACCCAAGCAGGCCCCTGAATTTGCGAGAATGTCAGGCGAATTTAGACTCATCATAAAAGAATTCTCAGTGACTGTATTTCAATATGACACTTTTATGGTTTTTTATTTTCTAGTCCATTGCAGCCCCAAAGCCCTGGCATGATTTATATAGCCTGGCAGTGCATAATCTTTTGTATAAGATATACAGGCCTCCGGAGGTTTAATTTCTTTCCTCACCGCCACTGACAGCATTTGTGCTTCCCTTCTCTTCTATTTTCATTTCTAATGAGATATTGGACTTTGCTCAGTGAGAGGTGATATTTCCACATTTGCAGCCTGACAGGCTAAATCACCAGATCTCAGTGGTGAGGATACAAACCCATTTAAACTGTGTCAAAATATTCATGGAGCCCCATTGATTTGGGCAACGGTTATTAGGGAGCTATTTGGAAAGTTCAGGTTTAATTTTTAGAGCTTTCTGCTGCAAAATCACTCAGTTACATCACAGAGAAAATGGTATCAGAAGGATAAAGGAGAGTGAGGGGTGTGGCGCGTTGCATTTGTTTTGTTGGGATTATTTTTAGTACAGAGATGACCTTTGTCGAAAACAACAGAAAAGTCCCACGGTGACGCATTGGTAAATGTGTGGCGTGAAGCAAAGGAAACCTTTCCTATTGCATATAAATGAATAATACGTCAGGCTATTGAAATGTTTTTTAAAAAAGCAACAGTGAACACAACTGACATAGGAGATTAATGCTTTGCGTTGCTACACTGACTTTTACCTCTGCCTTTGATCTTAAATCTAGCTGAAACTATAGTGACAAGAGTTTAGCTTCTAAGTGGGATGGGTTCAAATTGCCCTGTTCACTTAGTATTCAGAAGTGTCAGGGAGAAAAATTCCTGTGAACAGGAGAGCTGAACGTGGCGCCCCTGTGAAGGGCCGTGGGGATAGAAATGCAACAAATGGCCGACTCAGGGGACTCGGGAGCTCCTCAGGAGGTGCATGTGCTGAAGGGACCCTTGAAATGAGGCCACTGGAACAAAGTGTTGGAATGTCCTTGGACACTACAAAAGATCAAAGTCCTTTGATGGGACCAAGCACATTTGACCTTTAGACAGTAAGGTCATTTGCAATAGCTGCTTGATTTATGACCTGGGACTTTATATGAAGTTTATAGGTACTAGGGTTCCTGAGTTCACGAGGACCTTGTTAAAGGGCACACACAAAGTTCATCCTCACACAGAGGGAAATCGCTTTGGCAATTTGTGGGCGATAGAGTGTTTCCTCTAACACTGTACAGGAAGTGGACATTAATGAATGCTAACTAATGGCAGCAGAATCCCTCTGGAATGGCATATTACACTCACACTAATACCAAATCGGTTCTTGGGGACACAGGTTCCTGCAGGACTTAGCACAGAATCACCAAATGTACCACAACGAGACCCGTGTGGTGAGAAGTGGCCACCCATTCACACGGTGGGCTGCTCCCACACACCGGCGCTCGCTGGCCTGGCTTGAGTGTAAGCTGGTGCCGGGAGGCTTGCAGAGTCCCCTGAGAACACAACTTGAGAGCTTCTCAGAACCCAAGACCCACAAAGTCCCCGAAGACTACTGCTACGTGAGTTCTCTGGGAACACGGCACCCTTGATATGGGAACTGTATGAAAATACGGTGAGAAATGCAAAACGAATGCACATTAGAAATTCCTGGAAGTAAAAATTCCAAGCCACTTGAAGCATGTTCTGGAGTGTCCTTCCCTAGGGTGCTTTAAGGATGAGCTTGGCACGCAACAGGCTTCCTTATGACCCTTCTCCTCCTTCAAGCCTAAGGAGGCTGAGGACTTGGCCTGCATGGAAGAAACCAGGCAACTTCCCAGACCAGGAGCCATTATGTAGTCGTCTCCAGAGCAGCAGAGCCCTGTAGCGACCTCTCTCATTCCAGAAAAGTTCCCAATGTGTCAGTGACTCAGGAAGCTGTCCTCTCAAGCCCTGATATTCTCTCAGGGAAGACTCATAAACACCAAAACATAACCCCCAACCTTTAGCCAGGACTGGGACACCAGGAGGGGTGTGACAAGAAGGCCCTGTGCCAAACTTTGTCCAGTCAGTGAGGCAGCCCTGTCGATAGAGCCTCTAGCACCCAGGTCTGCAGGATGGACATCCCCGCTCTGCTACCAAATGGTTAGGTTACTTGACCTTGCCAAGCCGCACTTTTCAAAAGCGTAACACAGATTGGTACTGTGACTTTATGAAGCCCGTTGTGAGGCTTAAATAAAATCCTGTTTGAAGGATATGAAGCACAGTCCCTGACACCCAGCAAGGATATCCTGTATAACCTTGAGCAGAGAAGATGGTTGGGGGAATGGAGAGCCCCACTCAGCGACCATCACTTGTACACTATCAGAGAACATCTGGCAAATAAAGTAGCAATTTCATCCTGACTGCTAGTCCTGAGCTATAGTGGGCCGGGGAGTCTACATGTCTTTGCTCCATCTTCAGCTCTTCCTGTGTTTTCCTCTTGCTGTGGGTATTTCATGCAACTAACCATTAACTGGCATGCTTGTATTGAGGCATACTATTCATTCAGTGTCTTGGAGTACTTACGGAACACAGGCTCTATGTTAGGCAAAACAGCAGATAAAGAATTGAATCAGAGATGGGCCCTTTACTCAAGAAGCACATAACCCAGTAGATGAGGTAAGATTGAGGGGCGCCTGGGTGGTTTAGTTGGTTAAGCATCTGACTTTGGCTTAGGTCATGATCTCACAGTCTGTGAGTTTGAGCCCCGCATCGGGCTCTGTGCTGACAGCTCAGAACCTGGAGCCTGCTTTCAGATTCTGTGTCTCCCTCTCTCTCTGACCCTCCCCTGTGCACACTCTGTTTCTCTCTCTCAAAAATAAATAAACATTAAAAAATTAAAAAAAAAAAAAAAAAAAAAAGATGTTCTCTGGCCAAGCTCTCTACTTGGGGTTCCCAAGGAAGTTTGTGCTAGTTTATATTTGTGAGTGCAATTAGGCCAACAATGCTGGTAAATGCTTAACAATGAGCTCTCTTGGTAGGGGTGGGGAGAGGCTGCTTGTATATATGTGTACATGGGTTTATCACACACTTTACTGATTTGAAGGATGCATACTACATAATTTACCAATAAAAATAAGCAAAACTCTTCATTATCATTTCACATACTCAGAAGGATTTTGCCAATTTTTTATAAACTCTGGTATCCATAACCATCCTAGGTTGCCAGGGATGAGTGAGTGTAGATCCACTGATATTTTCATTTACATTAATGAGTAGGACAAAAGTGAAAAATGAAGACAGATGTCAGAACTGTATTCGTTCATCAATGACATGAGCGACTTCTTTGCTGAATCAGATAATGGTTTTCGAACACCGGAAGAATATTTTCTCAAATTTCTGCGCTAGTCACAATGTAGCCGCTATAGACATGACACACGTGTGAGTTTAATCTGCATTATTAGCATTTTCCCCATCACTTTCTTAAGTCTAGAGAGTCAACAAAACAATAAATCAAGCACCAGTTTGCAGTATTTGCTGATTTCTGTGATATAAATATGCCTACCATGCCAATTTCAAGGTGATGTCACTGAATGCAGAATTGGGGTAAGACACTGAGCGGTGCACCATTGCACTAAATTTCTACCATCTGGATACAATAGAAGCAAATAACCTCAAGAGCACACATAACGGTCAAATATGGTAAAATAATTAGGAGTTGCTAAGTTTGAGTATTTATTGTCCTTGTTTTTAACATAATGTAATTGTAGGTGCTCTGTGAGTTTTCTTCTCAAGTCCCAGTGGGACCTCACAGATCTGCTCCATCCTCTGCAGAACCACCTTTTAGCAGGTCTTCCCCAAAGTAGGGGTGTGGGGCTGCGTACCCAGAGAAAGCCTCTTTTCACATTTGACCCTCCCTGGATGCCCCAAAGGTTTCTTCTTGGCCCCATGACCCAACCTCAGGGAGGTGGTGCGTTGCTTCCTTGAAGGCAGCATTTTCCTTGGACCCCTGGAGGGAAGGCTCTGTGACTAGGCAGGACTTTTCATATATTTTTATTCTAGAATAGTTTTCTTCTTCCTCTCCTCTCGTTCCTGTCTTTTCATCGCAAAACTATAGTATGTGCTTGATTCTTTTGTAAGAGAAAGAGCAGCATTAATATCGTTTCGGATTTGGGCCTTTCTCTTTAGTGATTTTCTTTCTGTGAAATATTCCTTGAAGGCAGAGCTGAAAGAGGGGAGACCTGGAGGAAGGCTGGAGAGAAGAGACAGAAGCTAGTCAGCTGCACCACAAGGAGGTGCCTGGGGCACAGTCCACGGCCTCCTGCCAACCCCTGATCAGCCACCCCCCTCACCTGATCCCACGCCACCTTTCCTGCACATTACCTGAGTGATTATTTAAAATGCAGATTCCTGGGGTGGGGGAGGGGCATCTGGGTGGCTCAGTCAGTTAAGCACCGACTTCAGCTCAGATGATGATCTCGCGGTATGTGGGTTTGAGCCCCATGTCAGGCTCTGTGCCGGCAGCTCAGAGTCTGGAGCCTGCTTCCAATTCTGTGTCTCCCTCTCTCTCTCTGCCCCTCCCCTGCTTGCTCTCTGGCTCTCTCTCTCTCTCTCAAAAATAATAAACATTAAAAGGATTCCTGGGGCATGTGGGTGGCTCAGTTGATTAAGCATCCGACTCTTGGTTTTGACTCAGGTCATGATCTCACAGTTCATGGGTTCGAGCTCCATGTCCACCTCTGTACTCAAAGCATGGAGCCTGTTTGGGATTCTCTCTCTCTCTCTCTCTCTCCCCTCCTCTCTCATTCTCTGTTCCTCCCCCTCTCACTCTCTCTGTCTCTCTCTCAAAATAAATAAATAAACATTTAAAAATATATAAAATGCAAATTCCTGGGCCTCAGTCCACTTCTTGTGCATGCCTGGGGTTGGAGGCTCAGAAGTTTGCTTTTCAGCGAGGCACCCCCCCCAACCCCGGTAATTCTCAGGCATGCTTGACACAGAGCACTAGGTTAGACCCTATGGGAGGAGGCAATCTGATATCTGGTGACTTTATAATTTGGGAGTTTTCACATGGCGGGTGCAAGATGGCTTTGATTGGTTCTCTAAGAGTTAGGCGCCTTCAAAAGTGAGAAATTAATAGTACAGAATGATGGAGCAGTTTTATTTATAGGTCAAAATAGCAGATTAAAGTAAGAAATGTTGGCCCGAATGACAGGAGAAGGCAATAATCAATATCCTAACAGAAACGATAACGCAGCTGGGACCATAAAGTCATCCCATCAGGAACTGTATGTTGCACCCTCAGTGTCCCGTCGTAATGAAGCCCACAGAATGCAGCACGCATTAGCTGGGGCAAAGCCTCTTCAGTGTGGAATATTCTGCCACACTGCAGGCACATTTATTTTATTTGAAAGAAGAATGGTCCTGTTGCCAAGCCATCAGATGGTAAAAAGAGATATATTTGATGGATAATAAAAAAGGGTCTGCCACAGCCTCACAAAATACGTTTCTAATGTAAATGCGTCTACTACGTGGAATTCATACCTCTGATGTGTAGATACCTGCAGAGAAAGGCAAGTAGGGGCCCGGAGAGCCGCGGAGGGTGAGCGAGGAGTGCGGCCAGAGAGAGGGGACCATTCTTTTTAACAATAACAAACAACAACAACAAAACTCACTTGGTAAACATCATTCACTTTTTCTCAACCTGTTCTTGTGATACAGATTGACGGCCCTTTTAATATGAAATAAATCAGGCAGGAGAAGGAGTGTCTGGGAGAACATATGGATTGAAAGCTGACTGACAGAACGCCTCCAAAGCGCGCTCTGTTTGCATTTGCCTTTGTAGCAGCTAACTTGAAAGGATGTCAGGCACTTTGAAAGGCTGTGAGGTTGTGTGGGGAACCTGCAGGCAGAATGAGGGGTCCTGCTGGGGTCTCCGGGTGGGAGGCCTGCTGTGCACCCGCAAGAATGAACGCAGAGCAAGCCGACCCCGCGGACGCAAGCAGCCCTTTCCATCTCCCTCCCACATCTTGGGGTAAAACAGCATTTGGTCTAATACCTGGTTTCACACTTAGTTAGAAACAACCAGTCACCCCGAGCCAGTGCACTCACGCTGAGGCATTAGGGCCTAGTCACTTCTCACCAAGAAAACCAGCTGGTAATGAGCTGTGTCACCTTTCAAGGTGTGTGGTCAGTGGACATCCTGGTCAAGTGCACCCCCACCTCGGTCCAAGCTTCAAGATGCTTACGCCCCTGTGGTTAGCTGTCTCCTTGGATTTCCTGGACTGTCTGCTGTTCACGGTTATCCTGCAAAGCAAATACCAGGACCCATCAGTCAAGAGACGACCGAAGTCAGTTTCGACATTGGCCACGGCGCAGGGAGGGGAAGTATTGCTGCTCTAAAGCAAGAAACTGCTGGTGAAGTGTGGGGTGAGTCCGGAGTAAGCCTGGATATAGACTAAGAGGACAAGGCAGTAGGCAAGCATGAGAAAAGCATGCAGTGCTCGAAGGGGGTCTTCGTTGTGGAGTCCCACACCTGCCCTCCTCTGCCAGGAAGCCTGCCCAGCCTTCACGCCCACCAGGCATCTGATCCACATCTTGCTCCTGCTGACCTGGCTCTTGGAGCAAATAATGGCCGAGCATCTGTGAAGGACTCAGGTCGCTGTCCTGGATGCCAGAACTGGAGTGATAAATAACTCAGGCCAAGCTGCCTTCTTCTTGGAATTTACATTGCCGAGGGAGACAATAAAGAAACGGTGCTATCCCAACAAGTTAAGTATAGATCGTGCCAAGTGCTGTAAAGGAAAGAGAGTTGATACAGTGATTGACCCCCTACCCAGCTAGCCACGAGGCTGGCCCTCCTCAGGGTGATCAAGGATGGCCTGACCCAACGAGGTGACATGGGAGCAGACACCTAAAATGTGGAGAGAACCCAGCCACATGACAAACGGGAGCAGAGGGTACCGAACATGCAAGCACACTGAGCCACCGATGGTCTCCGATGGGCTCCAAAAGGGCCAGCCACACCTTGTTATGACACCTACCTCATGGGGCTATGAGATTACAGGGGATGCAAAGTGGTTTAGACTGTGCCTGGCACAAAGTCGGCCCTTGAGAAATGTTAACTGCTACCTTTATTTTCCAAAGACTTGGGTTCATTTTAAGTGGGATGGGAGTGTGAAGTCAGTTTCATAGGGCCATTCTGAGCCAGTGTGCCTGAGCCCCTATGATGTCAGGCTACCGAAAGCTTTCGAGCGCAATTATAAAGAAATTACTTTCCCAGCAATTAATCATCGGTATAAGATTGTCAATACATATCCTTGCTGCCTTATGACACATTGCATCACACAATCAGAATGTAGAGTAGAAAGGGGGCCATTCGTAGCTGACCTTATTCAAGTCAAATCAGCTCAATCAATTGAAAGTCAGTGGGAGTTTTTCCTGAGTAGGGTCAAGACCAATTATTGAAAGGCATAATAGAACCAGGGGATGTTTTTGAGGACATTAGCTCTTACAGTAATTTTTCACAGTTCAGAGATATGTTGAGGTAGCACCTCTATAATATAGGAAATACATTGTTCATAAAGGTGTTCTGTCTATTCCTTTATTTCAAGAGACTCTATCTGCATCTTTTTAATTTGTTTTTTGGATGAATGTCAAAATAGGGCAAAACGTACAAAATGGCTAAGATATGCATCTTCAAACTGAAGGAGGGTAGGAGGAAGACGAAGACTTCCCAGCAACTATCAATTATGCTCTTAGCTTGGATTCTCTGCCCCTCTACAATAGCCAGAAAGCAGACTAGAAACCTCCACAGCCTAATTTTAGCCTCAGACTTCTCCTCCATATTGCAAGCTTCCCTTTGCTTTGCAATTGAGCATAACACTGACTTAAACAAGATTGAATCCATATTATAAATCTGCCGCTAAAAAAAAATCTATATATTTCAAAACCAATGTTGTCTATGGATTTATTGTTGTTTTTTGTAATATCTGTGGGTCTACCCCCATCTGGTCCTTCCAGAATGTCAATCAGCAACTAGAAGAAAAGGCTACTTAAACCCATTCGTGGTCTTTCACTAGTAACAGTCGGGCCTCTTTCTCTCTCCAGTCCCTAAGCCTGGTTTGCACCAGTTGGCTCATCATCATCAAGATTTTCTCCTTTTTTAATTAATCTATTTAATTTGAGAGAAAGAGAGCGAGTGGGGGAAGGGCAGAGAGAGAGAGAGAGAGAGAGAGAGAGAGAATCCCAAGCAGGCTCCACACTGTCAATGCAGAGCCCGACGTGGGGCTTACACCCACAAACTGTGAGAGCGTGACCTGAGCCAAAATCAAGAGTCAGACACTTAACTGACTGAGCCACCCAGGCGCCCTCCCAAGATTGTCTATGATTCTAAGAAAATCATTTGAGCCTTGAAACATCTTCATAAAAGACTTTTATAAAAATATTTCATGTGCCTAAAACATGCATGGAACTTGAGGGTGTTATGCTAAGCAAAATAAGTCAGGCAGAGAAGGACAGCTACCATATGTTTGCACGTATAGGAGGATTAGGAGGAACTTAACGGAGGACCGTGGGGTAGAAGAAGGGGAGAAATAGTGGGGGGAGAGGGAAGGAGGCAAACCATGAGAGACTCTTGAATGTTGAGAACAAACTGAGGACTGATGGGTATGGGGGGGAGGGGAAGGGAGGTGATGGGCATGGAGGAGAGCACTTGTGGGGATGAGCACTGGGTGTTATATGGAAACCAACTTGACAATAAACTATTTATAAAAAAAAATATTTCATGTGCCTAACTTGGTAAATATATTTTTAATATGATGAGAGGGAAAAAAGCAAAATGAGGGTGGACTGCAAGCGATTTGAGAACAGAAATCATATCTTTGATTCTTCATACTTTTCACTATGTCTTACGTTTATGAATTCTCCAATAAATAAGTGCTCTGTAATTGGTAAATTACCAAGATGTTAAATTGCTTTGTCTATAAAGAGAGGATTGATTTGGGCTGGTGACGTTATAGTTCAGATTCTACGCACAAATGATAATAATATTTCCAGACATCGTAGCCTGGTGTATAATCTAGCACAGGCCTTGAACTAGCCAAAGGAGTCAGCTGAAACTTGGCAGTTGGAGGTTCTTGAAATTTACACAGGATACAACGTTAGGGGAAAAGCATGTTTTATGCAACGGGCTTCTGGCTTTAACCACATTTAAGAAGGGGTTTGCTAGGGGCACCTGGGTGGCTCAGTCGGTTAAGCGTCCGACTTCGGCTCGGGTCATGATCTCACAGTTTGTGGGTTCGAGCCCCACATCGGGCTCTGTGCTGACAGCTAGCTCAGAGCCTGGAGCCTGTTTCAGATTCTGTATCTCTCTCTCTGACCCTCCCCTGCTCATACTGTCTCTCTCTCTCTCAGAAATTAAAAAAAAAAAAAAGAAGAAGAAGAAGGGGTTTGCTAGTTGACAAGGAGACATATAGTAGCCCACGTTCCCAGAAAATGGAACCTGAGGCAAAAGCTTAGATCCTGAGCTGTTGTTGGGTGGTGTAATCCCAAAGAAGCAACAGTGAGGGAAAGGGGAGTAAGTCAGGGAAGGAGGGAGGACACGAAGGTGAGACATGAAGCTGAGCTTCACTGAACTACCAGCACAACTAATCACTCAATGGTACAAGAATTACTGCATCCCAGGCAGTCTGAGGGGGGCAGCAGGGCAAGGAAGGGCAGGAAGAATCACTTAGCTCCCATACACCAGTGATCAAAGTGAGGTTTCACCAGATATTAACCCCTTGTGATGAGTAATTTTATGTGTCAACTTGGACGGTATTTTGGGTGAGGTCAACACTTAAATCAGTGGCAGCCTGCTGGCCTTCCAACTGATGCTGCACCATGGGCTCTCCTAGGTCTTGGGCCTGTCTCAGGTCAGCCCCCAATGCAAATTTTGGACTTGTCTCCATAGTCAGGTAAGCCGATTTATTATGTGTTCATATGAACGTATACACTTATTTTATATATATATATATATATATATACATGTAATTCATTATGTATATGCATATGCAATTCACATACACACACACAGAGGCACACACACGCAGACACACCATTGGTTGTTTCTCTGGAAAACCCTGACTAATACACCCCTATATTTTCCAGCTGCTCATGCACAGGTGTAGACTGGGGTGCCAAGTAGTCACATGCATCAGTGTCCAGAGGGTTCAGGGACAGTCATGAGGCAAGCACTGTTGGGTTATGCCTATAAAAGGCAGTCACCATGGCGCTTGGGATAGGCGAGTGGCCACCGGCTGGGAGATAGTTCAGGCAAGAGGGTCTGAGGCCATGCCTAAGAGTGAATAGCATGGAGTGAAAGACCAGATTTGGATTCTCAAATGGTGCTTACCAAGCCCCCTACATTAGGTTTATGGGTAAGGCGAGAAAAGGTGTGCTCACTTTACAGTGGGGTAAAGTTTCAAGTAACAAGACACCATATACTTCAGAGCACCCATGGTGTGATGTCACTCTCTAGATGTGTGACTTTGGGCTAGGTATGTAGCCTCTCTAGTTCCTGGGTTATCGGGTTTTGAAATGAGAAACTTTTGGATTGATGATGTCCAAGGTTTCTCTCCACTCAAAAATTTCTATTTTTCTCTCATATTTGAACAAACACTTAGAAACTTAAAGATTACATAAATCTGATGTGTTAAGTGTCAGAATCAGAATTTTTAAAGATCTCATTAACAGAAATAATGGGTCAAAACCAATATGATGAAATTTAGCATAACTAAATGTCAAGCCTTGCCTTTGGGACCAAGCAACCAATACCACAAATACGGATTAGGGGAGATTGGCTCAAGAGTCACCCATACTAAACAGCAACAACCACGCCTGCGATTTTTTTTGGACCCCAACATCTAATGAGTCAACTTCTCAATAAGCAGGCAGTTACTGGGGCCTCTTCACTGAGACAGAGGTTGGATAAGGTGGATCAGAAGGCCTCCGACGATCCATCTGAAGATTCCAAGCTTCATCCACTCTTATCTCATCCCTTTAGCCTTTGCCTCAGTACGATTAGATTGTGGCACAGAGCACAACAGCCACAAGGTCAAGTGCTCCTATAAGATTTTAATGGGACCATTGAATGGCACAAGGTCACTCAGAGAGCTTCCCAGCTTTTCCTTCTCTTTACCCTCAAGGAGCGATTGTTCTGGATTGTGGCTCCCCTGCCCGGTATATAAAGTCACCTAAACACAAAACTCATAACCAGAAGGCAGCTTCGGGAATCCTCGCTCCGCTCTTCAAGAGTTATAGGCATTAAAAGGTGGTCCCCTGGAGTGCTCCGCCACTCTGCTGACTGGAACCAAATCTATCTTAAAGTTGGAAATATGATCCAGGTGGGGACAGACTGTGATTTAATGCCATTCAAGTACTATAGGGCACACTTCTTAAAGAAACCGTTGTAAATTATTTGTGGCTAACGCGCTGGCAGGATGGAGGGCATGGTATATTCTCAAGTGCAAGAGCCCAGCTTGTATCTAATAATTGTTATATCTTCTCTGAAATTTACTGCCGATGTCTCAATTTTAACAATTTAAATAACAAGATTAACCAAGTGGAACGAAGCTCAGGCAGGCTGGCGCTCTTGATGAAAGCGGGACAACTCTTATGTCTGAGCGCATTTTTACTTTGACATGAGCAGTGACACACAGAGATGAAATCTGGTTAAAGCGGCAGCCTTCTCAACCCCGTGACAGCTTCTTAGGCTAAGCAAAACAATTTCAAGAGAGTGCACGCATACACTTGTTAACTTTACTCAGGAAGACTGATTAGGGACAATGCTTATGAATATGATAATAAGAGGTGGGAGCTGGAAAGGTAAGCTAAAGGAGCTGGGTAATTGGCATGCTGTTTTCTTCACTTTCAATGGACTGCTCTGTGGTCTTAATCTTTGGGTGCATCAGTTTGTTTAGAAACTAGGCGGATCTCCTCCAAGCACCAGGTATTAATGATGATAGCCCACTTTTCTTTTACCTGCTGCTGAGTTGCTGTTTTTAGTGTGAGTGGTCACATGTGATTTCCTATAGATTGCAGTCTCATTACCCTTGTGATGCTCTTTACTCCATGTCCTAAAAAATTCCCCCCATTTCAAAAAATGTTTCATGCCCAGAGTTGTATAACACATACAAAGCGAAGCCTACCCTAGAGGATACCTGTGTCTTCTGTGGTCATACACAAGGCCATGCTGGGACATTGTTGCAACATGACCAGTAGAATGTCTCTCAAGCTGCAAGATATTGGAGAAGAGTGAAGAGACTAGCCTATGGGCAGCAAGAGCTCAGAAAACCCACTTTACCTTTCTGGATCACTGTTTCCTCTACAGTAAATGGGAGAACTGGATTGTGACATCAAGTTCCTTCTAGTTCCTCTGTTCTAGGAGCTTATGCTCCTAATCTAAGGGCAATTGAAGCGAATTCGAATTTGGCTTCTTTTGCTCAGCATACTCAACAATACAGATAAATCTTGAAATAAGTATGCTGAACAAAAAAAGCCAAACAAGAAAAGGACATACAGTATAATTCCATTTATATAAAAGTCTGGAAAACCGAAACCAACCCATAGTAATAGTGGTTGCCTGAGGGTGGGGTGGGGAGAGCATGAGGGAGCATTTACAAAGGGTCACAAGGAAACTTTTGGGGTGATGGATATGTTCACTATCGTGATTGCGATGATGGTCCCATGGGTGCTTATGTATGTCAAAAACTGTCAACACATATGCTTTAAATACATGCAGTTAATTATATGCCAATTACATCTCAAAAAAGCAGTGTTTAAAAATAAGTCTAAATATTATGCATAAACCTTAACATGAGTTCTAAGAATTTATCACAAAGAATAAGAAATGTGTGCTAAGATGTGGAGCCTAAGGGTATTTATTTACTGCAGTAATATTTATGTACACACAAAAAAACTGGAAACAGCTTAAGTGTCTAAAAGGAGAGAACTGATGGGTAAAGTATGGCACATCTGTATGTTGGGGAATGATGCAGCCATTAAAAGTCATGTCGCAGACAAAATATCATCATGAAAAAAATGTTTATGATCTATTCCTGTGTGAAAAAAGCAAGGTACAGGGCAACGTGTATAGTATAATGGAACTATATATTTTTAAAGTCTATGTTGGAGGTTGGTAATTAATCACCCTTCTTTCTTCCCCTCCAGTTGAGAAACAGAGTAAAGAGTTGGGTGCATGAAGAGCAAAATATCGGCTTTGTTATGAGGCGCTCTGATTGGGAAAATGCACCTTGGAGTTAAGGCAGAACGGGCTTCCTGCCTTTCCTCTGTGAATTTCCCGGACCCACTCAAAGCTACAGCCCCTCACGCGAGGCAGGGCCAGCCCTGGGAAGCTTATCCGTATGTAGTAATTCTCAACCCCAGGAGAATGGCATGTCGGGCAAGGTGTTAGGATCCCTGGCCCCTCACCCATTAGATACCATAGAATCCCCCAAGCGTTGTGACAACAAGCAGCCTTCCCCACATGTTCCCAGGGTGGTGAGCTGCCCTGGCCGAGAACCAGCAGAGGTGTTGAGGATAAGCTGTGATGAAACTCATGAACCATGAGCGGAAGGGGCATGCTTAACTCATTCACGTACACTTCCCTCCCTCCAAAACTCTCTTCCCTTGGGTGTAGTTGAGTGAGGCAGCAGCAGAGGGAAAATGGAAGTGCTTCATCCAGTACTTCTTTAGGGAAGAAAGTTCCAATTTCATTGTCCCAGGTGGAAACATAAGGAGGAAAAAAGAAATGATTCCTCTTGCAATCTGCATGTCTCTGCAAAGGCAAAGAAAACAATCTGGAAGGACATACCTCATGCTGTTGTAATGGCTACCTTGCCTGGCTGGGTAGGGGGACTGAGAGAGAGAGGGAGCATTGCGGGTGATTAGTTTTCTTTGGCTCCTTGTATTTTTGGTTTTCCAGGTTTTCTGAATACATGACTCTTGCTACTTATGGGGGGGTGGAGGGAGGTAGCCCCTTTTCCATAGAATAAAAAAGTAAAGTAAAAGGAAGAAAATTCCTGAGCCTTCCAGAACTGCAGCACTAGGTGGCATTTGGCTTCCCCTCCTCACGTCTTGATCCCCAGGGCATTGTCATACACTTTGTGAAGATGTCATTTGGGGACCTGTTGCCCATCATGTATGGCATTCAGTGTTGCCTCGAAAGTGTCCAAAGTGCTCTGTAAATGGGACTAGATACCACTTTTACGTTTCCTTTGTTGATAAGGAGAGTGACATAAAGTTATCTTTCTAGAGTGGCCTCCACTTAGCATCCTCACGGGACTGACATTCAGGCATACCCTGGACCAGTCTTCTCACATTGACCAAACCAAAGCTTCACCAGGCTTCAGTCTATTGCAAAACTAAAATTAGAAAAAGTTGTTGACATTCAACTACCTAAAGTTTTTAACACCAACAAATACAGTCAATATAACGGTGCTACTCATAATCTAATTACATGATTTGTGTTAAGATACTAATTTATAAAGCCTGATCTGTAGCATGTCCTATAACAGGAAACCATGCGGTGCGGAAACTATCTTCCCTTTGTCTTACTATCCCACAACAATATCTGTAGCCTCATTTGAAGATAACATCAAAAGTCTGGCTTGAGGCCCTTTGAATGTAAGCCTGGGTCCTACATCCCTTCATACCCACCTGGCCCCAGTGTCTCAGAAGCGAGCTTCAGCTACCCTTACTCTGTTTCTATGCTGAGCCCGGCACTTGAAATGGTAGAGACCCCAAAGGAAATTTGGGACGCTTTGCTAAAAATGCAGCCAAGTAGATAGGGAAGCTCTCCTGTAAACTTACAAACACACTTACACAGAATCATACAGTAGTCCAGGATTTTTGCAATCAGAAAAAATGTAAGTTTCTTAAAATTAATGGCTTTTCTATTTGCAGTTGTGGCAAATGCCACAGAGACCATCTGAGGCTATCCAGGAACTAAAATCAGTCCTCGCAGGCTTTGCTTTTAGAAATTTGGGCCAGCTCACCCTACAGGGATCTCACGGACTCAGCACTGTGTGTCTTCTGGAAAAACGTCTCACCCAAACAGAGACTCTTCAGACTGAAATGGTTCAAGCCCAGTATTGTCTGGCTGATCTGCTACCTGGGTCTCTGCCACCTGAGTCATTGACCTCCTTCTCTCTGAGCCATGTGTTTCCGCATGCCTGACCCCCATCCCTCCCTCCAGGCAGTCGGGCAGGAAAAAAAGTTCAGAAGCATGTTCTGAATCCTTTCAGGCTAGCACTGGGCACGAGCACTACATACTAGACCCAAGGCTCTGGTGAGAACCTTGGAGTCAAAAGTAGGTGGGGGGTACTCAGATCCTGGGGCATGCTGGGAACTGCATCAGGGATTCTCCAAGATCTTTCCACACCAACATGTGGTAAGACGCACATTTTATGTCAGGATCCAGCACACATATAACTACAAGTGGAGGCAGATATAAACACAGGGTTGAAACCAGCTCCCCAAAGTGCACGCGACAGAATAGCTGTTCACTAACCATTTCGCAAATGAACAAAACGAAACGAAACCTTAATGAAATCATCCTTACCTAAGCAGGTGCAATGCCTTCTGATATTTTCTACTCTTTTTCGTGGCCTTAGAAAAGTAACCATTTGGAACCTACTCAGTGTTGTCACCACCACGAACAGGTAGCCTGTTCTGAAGGGAGTTTTATGCACTGCCTATCCCTCGTTGAAGATCACTGAAACTTCCCAAGGAGGAAGCAGGGACTTGGGGACACTGGGGGCAGGCAGGCTGCCACCGGCTGTATCTGGGTCAGGCAGAAGACTGTCAGGCGGAGCGAGGCCATCACAGAGCAGCAGGGGAGAACTATGTTCTGTACCTTCGTTCCAGTCCACATGCCGTCCCGCTGGCCCCTCGCATGAAACCATTCATCAAAGCCAGAAATGGAGTCAGAAGTCAGGCTGGCCATCACTTTCCTTCGATATCTGTCGAAGGATGGGGGCGGGGAGGGGAATAAGGGTTATTGAAGCAGCTGTGAAAATAATGTAGTCACTTGGCAAATGAAAAATCCACTCCGAGCCACAAGGAGCACAAAAGTGAGAGATTAAACAACTTTGTAAATAAAGGGATCATTACTCTTGATGCATTAATAGACACGTAAGACCTATTGAAAACTTCCCATTTCAAGATAAATGAAGAGCATTAGCTGTTCATTTCCCAAGCCAGATGAGCTGTTTCCACAGCCCCGTGCTGGAGGTCTGAGGCCTGGGTCAGCTGGGGCTGGCTCAGGGCAGCCGGTGGGTCTGTGTCGGGACCCAGGAAGGGACAGCTCCCTGCATTTCCGCTCTGGTGAAGGCCGTAATCACAGCCCTGCTTTTCACTAAAGGGATGTGCTCAGCGCACACCTGATGAAGTTGGGAGGGAAGTTCTACGCCAGTGCATTTGCCTCCTCCGAGTTTCATCATCATTCACCAAATAAGCATAATTGCTCCGTGCTGAAGAGGTGCTGGGAACAGAGGCGCTGCTGGTAATTGCCTAATGGGCGGGCGAAATGAGGTGTGAGGCACATCGGTGTGAAAAAGGCAATAGCCACAAGTTTATTAACATTGAAAATTAAAATAAGCTCGGCCCGAGCAAGCCAGTCCTTGCTGAAATGAATCCCATTATCCCTCTAATAACTGCATGGGGCTCAATTGGATGCCACCCGGGGGGTAGAGAGGCCTCAATACAGGTCACCTCTCTGCCAGCTTCAGGAAGCTGAAGACTCCGGTTCACTGATGACGATCACAGAGGAAAGACAAACACCTCCTCTGCCTCCCTTGCTGCTCCTCCAACTATACTGAATTCCGTGGGTTTGCAAGGTGCTGTGAAGAGGGGAGACCAAGAAAATTATGAGCGTTCTGACCTGGGTACCTTCTTAAATAGTTTGCTGAATGGAATTTGCAAAGGTGTGTTGCAGGGCTCTGGAACAGGACATTACCTGGACCTTTGGAAAGAAATCAGGGGTCCTGCCTAGGCCTCAGCAATCAGCCTTGCCTTCTTTTTCATACCTTGATCATATTATCAACTATTTTGAGATGCCCAGTGCTGGTACAAGAGCTGCCCTTGACCTCAAGCACATCCAGCTGATGCAAGAAACAAGGCTCTCCCAGGTATAAAATAATCAGAAAATGATCAGTGCATGCGGAGACCTACAGCCTCATGAAAATGTAGAGAAAGAAAAGCTGGGTGATCAGAGAACAACAGAGGACATGTGGCTTCGGTCCAGTAAAGGCAGAGGGAAGCTCTAAAATAGAACCTATGGAGGAAAAGCACTTGGAGGGAGAAGGGCCGGGCAGACAGAAGGTTTTGAGTTAGAGACGAGCAGACAGAGAGCTTGGGTGGAAAGAAAGGGTGGCCCAGAGAAAGCCGTGTGGGGGAGTTTGGATTTAATGCTGGATTTAAAGGGAATCCCTGGAGGTTTCAGACATAATAAATCACATGATTAAAGGATCTAAGTCACTTGACACTGAATTTGCTTTACATTAAAAAAGTATGTTTGGATTTTAAATCTTAATTCACCTTCAATTTCATCGAATGAATTTCATTCACTATTCTATTCGAAGCCACTTACTTCAAGGGGCTTCCTGGGCTTCCCAGAAACGCAACTGTATTTCCCTGGCCCACTCGTTCCCTGTAGTTTCAGAGTGAAACTTTGTACATTTTTGTCTCTTCTGAAACTTCCAGCATCCTGCTCTCAGCTGTGACCTTGTCTCGTCTTCATATTCTTCCCACTTCTCCCCACCAGCTAGCCTGTGCCCCCTGTGCCCCCTGTACCCAATTGTTCTGCCCCTTCCTGTTTCTGCCAGCACCTCCATCAGTGGCTGGATCTCCCCTCCCCCTACTCAAGGATGCTCCTTCCACTGCAGTTGGCTACAAAGGGCAACAATCGCTCTCCATCCCATTTCTCTGCTCCCCTTTATAGGATGATTGCTCAAAAGACTTGTCTACATGCACACTGCACTGTCTCCTCTCCAGTTCTCCCTAGAACCCACCCCAACTAGGATTGATCTGGCCCCTCCAAAAGAGCCACTCCTTGTCAAGGTCACAGAACACCTAATAACCCACGGTGTAACTAAACGCAGTGGTCAACCCTCCATTCTCGCCTTATCTGAACTCTTGGCAGTTTCTGCACTTGGCTCCCGGGATGCTGCCCCTTCTCAGTCTCCTTCCCATTTTTTCAACCTCTAAAAATTATAGCGAGTCCTTGGCCTCTTCTCTCTCTAAACTATATGCCTAGTTGATCTCATCTAGTCTGAGGCTGTAAACACTGCCTAATAGCTAACAAGCCCCAAATTTGTATTTCCAGTTTATTCCACTCCTATCTCCGGAGAGGTATCTGCTTGGATGTCTAACAGGTGTCTGGAATTTAATATTTCCAGAAGTAAACCCCTGGTCCCGCCTTACATCCCACTCCCTGCCTCCGCACACATGCACCAATTCTTCCTTTCCCAGCAGCCTTCTCAATGGCAACTCCCTTCTTCCCTCTGCTCAGGACTAAAACCTCAGCCATCATCACCTACTCTCACACCCCCCATTCCTATCCATCAGCAAATCCAACCGACCTTGTCATCAAAGTATATTCGGACTGGGGCGCCTGGGTGGCTTAGTCAGTTAAACGTCCGACTTTCGCTTAGGTCATGATCTCACGGTTCGTGGGTTCGAGCCCCGCGTCGGGCTCTGTGCTGACTGCCAGCTCAGAGCCTGGAGCCTGTTTCGGAGTCTGTGACTCCTTCTCTCTCTGACCCTCTCCTGCTCATGCTGTCTCTCTCTCTCCTAGAAATAAATAAAACATTAAAAAAAAGAGTCTTTAAAAAAAAAACAACAAAGTATATTCGGACTGACCACTTCTCACCACCTCCATTGCTATCTCTCTGCTCCACCCACCATCTCTTCCAAGATGTCTGGAATGGCCTCCTAGCTGATCTACCTGCCCCCATTCTTTGCCCTAATACAGCCCATGATCAACACAATAGCCAGAGCGACTTTTGTAAAGAGTCAGAGCACGTCATTTCACTGCTCAAAGCCTTCTAATGACTGCCCAGGTCACTCAGAATAGAATGTGACCTTCTTACAGTGGCCTAAGAAGTCCTACCCTCCTGGTCCCAGCTACTTTTTTGTCTGTCTTCTCCCTCTCTCCCTCTGCTCAGCCACACTGGCCCCTTGCTATTTCTCAAACGTGCCTTTGCACACGCTGCTCATGCTGGCTGCAGCGGAATTCTCCCAGGGGGCCACAAGGCCATCACCTCCCTGCCTAGGGAAGCCTTCCCCGGCCACCCAAATAAAACACACACACACACTGGCACTCTAGTTCACTTTTTGTGCTGAAGTTTTCTCCATTCAGCTTATCACCAGCTATTAAGTCGAGTCCTACTTGTTAAGTTTTCATGGTTTCTCCATTAGAATTGAGCTCCTCTGGGGCAGGGACTGCGTTATGCTCACTCCTATGTCAATGCCTAATATGCAATAGGAGCTCAGTAAGTGTGGAGTGACCAGTACTTATCTGAACCCACTCTTTAAAAATTTTTCTTTATGTTTATTTACTTTTGAGAGAGAGAATGAGACAGAGTGTGAGTAGGGGAGGGGCAGAGAGAGAGGGAGACACAGAATCCAAAGCAGGCTCCAGGCTCCCAGCACAGAGCCTGAAGCAGGGCTCAAACTCATGAACTGTGAGATCATGACTTGAGCTGAAGCCAGAGGCTTAATCGACTGAGCCACCCAGGCACCCCTTGAACCCACTCTTATAAGCACCTGATGTGTGTACAAGCCTCTCTCTGCTCCAGCCATCTGTTGCCAGGTGGCTCAACGCCCCAGGTGTGGATCAGCTCCCACAGATGCCACCAAAACTACCTGAATGCACGGCGCTGCTGGCCTCTCCTTTCCTCCGTCTCCCCCTCCCCCGGATTACCAAGATGAGCTCGTTTCTGCCCTCCGCTCCCTTGCCTGGGAAGTGAGGTTTCCGATGCCAGCTGCTGTATGGTCACTTCCCTCCAAAACAAAAGTAATCGAGCATAACCCATGGTTTCCTTCCATTAAGCTGAGGGAGCAGTGACCGAACGCCAAGCTTCAGCTCTTCCATTGACTTACTTTGTCATTTTGGCCAAGTTTTTTTAATCTCCTGCATCTCAGTTTTCTTAACCAAGGGATGGGAAAAATAAAGATGACTTCTAGAGATGTCGTGAGATTAAATGAAATGGAAAATGGATAACACTTGACACATAGTACTTGCTCACTAAATGTCTGTTTACCTTTCTCTTCCCACCAAAAGGTGACCCTAGAATCACTCTGAAGTTACAATGTCTTTTGTTTTTAATGTTTATTTTTGAGACAGAGAGAGAGAGAAGAGCACAGGGGAGAGGCAGAGAGAGAGGGAGGCAGAGGATCAGAAGAAGGCTCTGCACTGACAGCAGAGAGGTCGATGTGGGGCTCAGACTCACAAACTGTAAGATCATGACCTGAGCGGAAGTCAAATGCTTAACCTACTGAGCCACCCAGGCACCACTGATGTTAGAATTTCTAACCCAACACTTGGCTATGGCCCTCCAGAGATGCATGGCCAGGGCGCTGCGGTGGTGGAACCTATTTAGGCCATTCGCCTCTTTCCCCTCCCCTTCCCCCTCCTCTCCTTCCTCATTTACCCAAACCCACAGAGGAACAGACTGCCCTTGGCATCCTTCTTGCATTTATGGCAGTCCTTCTCCGTCCTGCAAGGGTGGTGAACTGAATTCAGAAAAATGACAGGTCGTTACAAATATATTGCATGTTGTAAAATGAAAGAATGTCCTTGTTAGAAAGCCAAATGACTTATTTTGGGAGTAACTTTAAATGATGGGCAGAGGCTATTGTGAACACAGAGTGCACGTGTTACACTTTGGCATAATACTTCAAACATACACATGGCACTCGAATATCAATACATGTGGACGTTGGCATTAATCCTCTAACTGGAATGATCTCTGACGGTAACTCTCCATTACTCAGCTCTATTGATTTGGGTTCAGACTTGGAGAATACTCAGGCCAGGTCTCCACTGAGGCGAGAGGCATGGAGAGTTGGTAATTATCCAATGAATTCCAGTAATTATGCAATGAATTACAAATTGTCTATACCGACGTTTCCTGGAATGTTGAATTCAGCAACATACCTGTGAACTTTCCAGGACACATTTGGGGGAGTGGGTTGGGGAAAAGGCATGTTTAGTAGGGAAGCCTGTCCACTTCCTACTGCCCTAGTACTTGTCCACCTACTTCCCCTCCCCCCAATACATTCTTATAAATACGTGTAATTCACATGACTTTGGGTTTTAGTCTGTAATTGCTTCTGCTTCCAAGTTAAAAACACTAAAGTAAAAAAAAAAGAAAAATGCTAAGGAAATCCTAATTGGTTTGGTATGTTACCTCAAGTAGGTCACTGTCTGCACCAGATAGCTTATCTAAAATTCTGTGATTATGACTCTGAAACCAGGACTTTGACACAGGCCATGGACCTTTTTAAGACTTGGGAAATAACAGGCCCTACCTTCAAAGCTCAGCTTGGTAAAGGTCCATCACTGTTTCTCTCCAAGATATATTTGATTGCCATTATTCCCGGGCTCTGTCAAACCTACTGTTTATGAGCCCACATTGGCAAAGTTGAGTCCAATATGAGTTATATGTGTTTTTTGTTGGATAGTTTTTTTTTTAGTTTATTTATTTATTCTGAGAGAGAGAGAGAGTACAAGGGAGGAGCAGAGAGAGGGGGGAAGAGACAGAATCCTAAGCAGGATCTCCACACTGTCATCACAGAGCCCAATATGGGACTCCATCTCACGAATCGTAAGATCATGACTTAAGCCAAAATCAAGAGTTGGAGGCTTAGAAATCAAGAATCAGAGGCTTAACGAACTGAGCCACACCGGTGCCCTGGAGAAATAGTTTTTTATGCTTATTTTCAACAACAAAGTTATCAAAGTGAGTGACTGCCAGAAGCTGGGTAGTTTTTGATGATGAGTGAGTCTGCGAATGAGGGAGAAGCCTCCAGATGCTTCTGAAGACATAGCATCTCTCCCATTTTCAGTGGCCCTTTCCTTTGTTCTCTGCCATAACAAGTATTCATTGCACTTTCTTCCAAATTAGATAATGACGATACTAGTTAAACTCTTGAGATTTCATTTTTCTTTTCTGGTCCATGATTCATGATTAACCAGATGACCAAAGTAGGATGAACCTATGTTTCTTGTCAGGATAACCAGAGGGCAAGAGAAAGCTTGTTAAAGCTCTCATTCCCCCATGAGTTCAGGTTTTCTTCCGGTGCAGAAATGGTAGGTCCGAGATAACCACAAAGGCACTCACCTCTGATGTGGGGAGTGTGGAACCCACTGGGGTCAAAGTTGTGGGAGAAATTAGCACCTCTACTTTGGTGGGTCTCCACGTCAGTCAGGAAACTGGTTGGTCTCCCTCAGGAGCGTCATGGTGGTCTTCCAGATCCTCTCAGGTCCTCAACCAAAGACCATCAACAAATGTGCCCCTTTGAGCATCACTGTAGCACTCAGGCTATTGGCGAGTCAGGCAAAGGGGGCAGAAGTCATCCAACAAATGTTTATTAAGTATCTGCTATGTGCTAGAACATAGGATACAATAGTTAATAAGGTGGACATTGATGCTATCCTCACAGAAATTGTTCTGTGATGGAAAGAGCCCTGGGCTTGTGGTCAGAAGGCCAGGTTCTCCCACTTTCTCTCTCTGAACCTCAGTTTATCTTAAGCAAAGTGAAGGAGATAGCTCTATGTATCTCCCCACCTGTCCACCTTATAGATCAGATAAACATGTGGACATGCTCTGTAAACTCCTATAGTTTACATTACTGAAAGGTAAGGGGTGGCTACAGTAGACATTCAAAATGGTTTTTTCATCTCAAAAAATTTGAAAGCAGGAAGTCAAGCAGATATTTGTACATCCACGTTCATAGCAGCAATATTCACAAGAACCAAATATCCACCCAATATATCCACCAATAGTTAAACACATTAAAAAATGTGGTATGCACCTACAATGGAATATTATTCATCCTTAAAAAGGAAGGGAATTCTGACACATGCTACAACACGGATGAACTTTGAGGGTATTATGCTAAGTGAAAGACATAAGACATAAAAGAATAAATACTGTATGATTCTATATACATGCAGTAGCTAGAGTAATCGAATTAACAGAGACAGAAAATGGAATAGTGGTTACCGGAAGCTGGAGGTGGAGGGTGGGGGGGAAGTATTGTTTAATGGGTCCAGAGTTCCAGTCTGGGATGATGAAGAAGCTCTAGAGATGGATGGTGGTGATGTTTGCACAACTATGTGAATGTACTTAATGCCACTGAACTTTACACTCGAAAATCATTAAAATGCAGGGCACCTGGGTGGCTCAGTCAGTTAAGCATCTGACTTCAGCTCAGGTCATGATCTCGTGATTCACAAGTTCAAGCCCACGTGGCTCTGTGCTGACAGCTCAAAGTCTGGAGCCTGCTTTGGATTCTGTGTCTCCCTCTCTCTCTCTGCTCCTCCCCCACTCACACGCTCTCTCTCTCTCTCTCTCAAAAATAAATAAGCACATTAAAAAATGTTTTAAAAAATCATTTTAAAAATGCTTTCAGGAATGCAGCTGTGTGTGTAAGTGACAGAGTGAGGGGCCAGTGGTTGTTCCTGTAGGAGGCTCCTTAGCATGCCTCAGTGTGGTGGGTTCCCACTGCCTGGGTTCTGGCTTTCAGCTTGAAGGCTCAGGACTCTGCCTTTGTCAGCACAATATTCATGGGCACACAAAGAAGCGAAGCATGGATGTGTAAGACCAAAACATATCATTAACTTTTTTTTAGCAAGAAATCACTCCCAGGGATATTCTGAGTCAGTGTCCCCATCCTCTCTGTTTTCTGTTGGTAAGTGTTCATGGGGAGCAATCTGGAGGCTGTTTGGTGAATATCGAATTGAGACAGGGACAACCAGTCGCACCTGGGTGGCTCAGTCCATTAAGTATCTGACTTTGGCTCAGGTCATGATCACAGTTCATGAGTTCAAACCACCCCCACCTCGGGCCTGCTTGGGATTCTTGCTCTATCCTGTCTCTCTGCTCCTCCCCTGCTTGTGATTTCTCTCTCTCTCAGAATAAATAAATAAAACATTTATTAAAAAAAGAGAAAACTAAATGTTTAAGTGGCATCATGAGAGATTAGGATGTTCTTGCCAAAGAGACCTGAAGTCTGTGGATTACACATCTATGACTTCCATCAGCATATCTTTCAAGAGGATCACCGTATCTTACACTGTCAGTTGACTGGGGCTCCCTCTCCCTCAGACAAGGTCTGGGTGGGCCCTGCTAACATTGACCTCTGAGACCCTCCCTGCTAACATTGACCTCTGAGACCCTCTTTTTGTCCTGCTCCCATGGGTGAGCAACCCTCTCCCTTTCAGATCAAATCATTCTTTCTTTAGATTTTCTAATAAAATGGTCAAACAGGTTGTATTTGAGTTGTGTGGGCCTGGCTACTCTTTCAGCCCTTTCAGATGACTTCTAGTGCCTCCACTCTGATGAACTGCATCGAAGGTTTAAACCCCAGAGAAGAATGACAGCCCCTCTTTCTAGAGACCTCCTGGAGCCCCCAACTACTGACAACGACTACTATTATCCATCTTTTCCAGTTTTCTCAGCACTCAGGTGATGAAGGCAATACCAAAGGATCTCTTTTCTGTGTCACTGAGCTGGGAATGCAAACCGGAGGTGTCTCCAACAGAGACCCGTGCAAGAAGGATGATCCTGTTGGAGAGGCAGACCCTCCCTCTTTCGGCTCTCCTTCGTCTCTGTGTGCCACTAATCACCCGCTGTCCGTGACAGATCACAGGTAAACCCCAGGCAGAGAGCTCAAAATGGACCTTGGGTATTTCTCTTTCTGGCAGGCTCTTGTGCAAGGAGGTGAAGGATTGCCTGCACCAAGGGTGTCTCCACTCAAATCCACCTGGCAGAGGTCAGAGTTGAGGACTTACAGTGAACTTAACCTTAAGCAGACCAGATCCACAGATAAACAAAGGGAACCATGATTTTGAGCCTGGTCGGTTTCTTAATCCTCTGTAAGCACACACATCACTCACTGCAAATTCTTATCCCAAACTGGAATTCACCGGAAGAAATCAATTTATGGTGGCAGATGTTTTTTTCTCTAGCTTGTCTTGTCTTAAGTAAAATAAATTGCACAATGAGCAAGATTGATAGTAATAATATTACGTCCATAATAATGCAAATCAATTCTTAAGTGTGGGAGGGTAAGTTGGGGAGAAGTTTGTGATAAAGGCACAATTCATAGGAGACATTATAGCATAATGTTTTGTAATACCTTTAACCTAGAGAACATGGACTTGAAGTTCAGACCAACCTATGGTCAAATCCCAGCCTTTTTGCCGCGTCATTCTGGGCCATGGCTAGGCCATTTCATGAATCATAAAATGGAATAATAAGGTTTGATGGGGGAATTAAATCAGACAGCACGTATCAAGAACCTGGTAGAGCATTTGGCACATAAGAGGTGCTTTAAAAGAGTGGTTCTTGTCTCCTTTTCTTTAGCTCCTAAACAAGCACAGCCTAGCTTGTGCATTTGACAAGTAGTTCCTGCCTCAAACTTCATGTCCTTAGAAGATACAGCAAATCCATACCTTTGATAAATAGCTTTATAATAGGCTGCTTTTGTGCTGTATATCCCAAAATCAAATGGACAGGCAAGCATCTAGGAAATCTAAAAGAAGCAAACTTTGTCCGTTTCCACGACCCCAGGGCATATCACGTGTCAAGGGCCTATCTGACAGGAAATCCCCCATCCATTTCCACCAGGAGGAAAGCTCTTGCCGAGGTCTGCCCAGCAGCTCGTCACACAGGGAAGCTTCGTGTGTAGGACACTGGGGAAGAAAGCAAGATGGAGAAGTGAGAGGTCACCAGCTTGTCCTTGACCTCTGACCTCATCTCCGGGCCAACTTTCAGATGCCCCAGCCCATTGTCCCTCCAGCAGGACAGGCTGCCCAGGCCTTGACCAAGAGAGGGGAGCAGTGGTGAGATTCGGGGTCTCCTCACTCCCCTTGTCCTTCCTCAACAGCCCCCAAGACCACATCACTTCCTTTTTAAGCTGTGCTCATATTTGGAACTCCCATAAAGACAGCGATAAAATGCAAGGTACCCTCAGATCACCAGGTGCAGGTGTTCAAAGATGCAGCAAGCCATTCGAATCCCCCCTTAGGCCAGGGGATTCATTCCATCTGTGCTGGCAATTCAGCCGAGACCAGTATTTTCTGATGTGCGGCTTTCCTGAAATGTCTGTTTCTCCTTTTTTGTACATATCAAAGAAGAAAAATCAGCATTACCATCCACTTTATGAGAACCAAAAATAGCCCTGTTTCTCCCCAACCCACATGATTGCCGCATTCCAGATAAATTTTGTGCATCCACCTTAAAGGTTGTTGTGCTTCCCTCCTGCCTTCTCCTTTCATTATACAAGATTTCCAGTTATTCAGTATTTTGTTCTCATTAGAACACGGCTTGTCACATGTTTTCACCAGAGACATTCATCACCAAGGTCAAAGGGTGAATATCGTGATCTATTACGCTTAGAGGAATCTAATGAAAAGCCACATAATTATCCAATTTAAAGAGAAGCATGTAAAAAAAAAAAAAAAGAAGGGGGGGCGGGCTCTTGCTATAATTTAAATTGTTTTGTTTCCCTGAAGCAAAATTCAGCACCTGATTGACAGGACCTAATGATAATTCTTATTGATATGGGGATGTTAATTGTGGAGAGATATTTAATAAGTCTCATATTCTGGAGGTAAATGTGTGCTCTTAACCTGCACCTGAACCTGATTTTTGATGCAGCGTGGGGATGAGGTACAGATACAGATAAGTGAGCACAAGTGGATTTTCAGTCTTGTGTGGCAGAATGGAAATTGGAATCTTGAGAATCTATTAGGAGAACAATTCCACAGTTGCTCACACTTTTATAAATTATACTGTATGCTATAGGAAGACACGAAGTCAGGGCAGGTTCAAGAGAGGATATGTCGTGAGTTTGCACTGAAGTTTCTAAGGGTGGTACTTGATGATGATGTTGTGCTGTTTTTAATCAAAGACGCACACCTAAAGCCGTGCTCCGTATTCATTGTCAAACAAAAAGGGGCACGCGTCGGGCTCTGTGCTGACTGCCAACTCAGAGCCTGGAGCCTGTTTCAGAGTCTGTGTCTCCCTCTCTCTCTGACCCTCCCCTGCTCATGCTGTCTCTCTCTCTCCTAGAAATAAACAAAAATTTTAAAAAAAAAAGGGGGGGCAGATGAGATCCATTTTCTGTATCACCTCTCTCCCATCCCTAGGCTTACCTCGCAAAAAAATGAGGCTAACTTTGAAACCTAGGTAAATTCTCAGGAGAAAATGAATTCTTTTGCCACGAACAAAACCATTTGAGGAGGCATTCCTAGACCTACATCGCCAAAGGAAGTGATGGGGGGCGGGGGGGTGGGAGGAGCTGGCTGTAAACATCAACCAGACCTTGCTCCATCCTGAGAACACTGGGCCCTGGGAACCAGCTTCCAGGGCTGTGGACAGAGCTGGAGTCAGCACTGACTTCATTGGGAGGCCGTTTCCAAATCATCACCCAGAGGAAAGAAGATGGCTTGCCAGATGTGGTTACGTGTGACTCAGGGAGCTACAGCCTGCCCGTGCTGAGAGGCTGTGCATTTTTTGTGTTTCTGTATGTTCTAGCAAAGTTTTAAATATTGGAACTTTAAAACTGCATCTGCTATTATGATACAATTCCATCACTTGGGAACTGACACTTACATAGCGAACTGTGGGCAAATAATACAAAGTAAAAAGAACGAAACCTACTCTAAAGACAAATAGACTTGAAAAAAAAAATAGTGGCTTCAATCTGACGGAGGAAATTTTAAGTTGTGAAGTTGGGTTCAAAAAAACTATTTTTAACTCTGAGTTGACTCAGTCTTCCATTTTTACTATTGGAAAAAGACTGTTACATTTTAATATGATATGCTATCAATATAAATATTTACAAATAATCTTTAATATAAAATGCTATAAATGTAGCATCTTTATATGATGTCTTGGTCAATGTAATTATTCACACCAACCCATATTTAACTCCAAAATAATCGAGCCAGAGATTGTTATAAACTGAGTCACAAATGGGTCACTGCCATCAGAAACCAAGAGCTGTCAAATGTAATCATTAAAAGGGTGTCACAGAAAATAAGAGTGACTGTTAATGAACCAGTATCTAAAATGTTCAAAGCATCCCAAGATAAGATTCTTTTGAATATAGCATTCAGGGGTCTGGGACACAGTGGATGATCAATACATGAGTAATGGGCAAGAAATTTTGTTATTCGTTAGGCTTCCTGAATTTGCTTCATTATTTTTGCTTTTAACACACACACACACACACACACCTTGAAATATCCCAGACATAAATTATATGGACTTTGAGCCAGGTACCTACCTTAACTGAAAAAAAAAGCCAAGTTAATTGGAGACGACAAAATTGATCACAGGTTATGATACCAATGACAGTTGAAAGAACTGCCTATGATTTTCAACTTCCTAGGCCAAAGCATTACATCATACACAGGAGATTATAATTTCCCTGCACACTTCTGGTATCTCGCTACCTGAAAAGGGATATGCCGGCAAATTGAAGAGAGTTCAGAGAATAGCCATAAAGATAATTGAGGAGGCCCTCCGATTGACTGATGGAAAGATGAAAAGAATTAAGTGCGGGCTGTGTGACCCAGTGGTGACCTGGTGGTTTTAAGAACGATAAGCAGCTATATGAGGATTCCCGTTGGCGGGATGCATTCGTCCACACAGAATCACAATGAAATAATAAACACAAAGAACCTGGTGCCGGTCCAGGTCAAGAGCCTAAGGCTATACCTTAGCTGCGCCTCTCAGTGGGGGATCAGGTGTAACCCTGCGAACTAAGAGAGGCTGGGTTGTTTGGAATGTTGCTGAGGTCCCCCTATCTCCACTCTGGTGCTTGTCTAACCACACATTCATCCTATGCTAGACCCTTGGGTCCTTGAAATGCCCTGCACCCCAAAAGGGAAGTTGTAAGGGCTGGTTAACATCACGGTGAAGTCTGGGTTCAAATCTCAGCTTCAGCACTTCCCAGTTGGGAAAGTTACCTTGGGAAAGTTACTCAGCTTCTCTGAGGGGCTGTTTCCTCGCTTGTAAAATGGAGGTAACAGTAGAGTCCTTCTCCTAGGGTTGTCAGATGAAATTGTTCGTATAAAGCACTTCTCAGAGTGTCTGGCCTACAGTAAGCACTCAATACACAGTAGCTATTGTTCTTGTTTATTATAATTAATAATTATTTGGGGAAAACCCTAAAGATCGACAAAAGTCTTATCCCCCTAATAGGGGTTCCAGGCCCTAGAACATTCACCTGTGCGTTGTCTGGCCTGAGGGACCACGCCAGAGTCTGAGAAGATCCCACAAGACTTCATATTTTATGGACACCCTCCCTCCGACAAGCCTGTTTCCTTTATACCTATTATTGGCTGAGGACCAAATGGCCCAATTTTCCCAGCACAGTCCTGATTATTGTGTGTTGACTTAAGGTAACTATAGCAACTTCTTTCACTCATAAGGGTCACAGTTATGATGATGAATGATACGGTCACCTAGTTACAAGTCTCCTGACATCTTTTTCTCTAAACCTTTTCTATCCTGCACCACCTCTGGTATTTCCTAAGTATATCCAAGTTATTTTTCATCAGTCCTTACCTTATGTGGGTCAAATGTAGAGGATTGCCCTGAGTTCTACCTAAGGGTTTCCCTCGGCATCTATCAGGACCCGGTGAATGGATCCATGTTCACCCTCGCTGCAGGCTGTCCACATTTTAATGTGCTCAGGCCAAACAAAGAGCCTCGCTTATTAGTCCATCCTCAGCAAGCTTTCTCCAAACTTGTTTTCATTTTAGTTGATTTTCTCCGGAAATTCTCTGATGTCATGGATCTCTCGTAAACAGCACAATTGAAACTTTGTGTAGTATTTTTTTGATTGAATGAAATAGTTTCTTTTTAATGTTTATTTTTATTTTTGAGAGAATGGGGGAAGGGGTAGAGAGAGAGGGAGACAGGATCAGATTCAAAGCGGGCTCTGCTGACAGCAGAGCCCAGTCCAGGGCCTGAACTCATGAAGCATGAGATCATAACCTGAGCCGAACTCAGGCAACACTTAACCTACTGAGCCACCCAGGAGCCCCTAAATAGTCCTTCTTTTTATTCCAGTTTTGAAGTCCAAAGATCTAGGTTTGAGTGCCAGCTTCATCTGTACTGCCTGCAAGAACTCACACGAGTCACTTCTTCTCCCTGAGTCTCAGTTTCCTCATCTCTCCAACGGCATAATATTCAGGTAGTCCTGTTACCTACAAATACATCTTCAAAACAGCTTTAGTTCTTCCTTTCCAATCTGTATGCCCTCTTTTTTCCTGCGTTAGTGCACTGGCTAAGACCTCCAGGACAATGCTGAATTGAAGTGCTGAAAGTGAACATCCATGTCTCATTCCCATTCTTACTGGAAAGGGGTTTGATGTTTTGCTGCTAAATACAATGTTACCAGTAGACTTTTCATTGATGTCCTCTATCTGGGTGAAGAAGTTCTCTCCCAATCCTCGTTTACTGAGAGTGTTGAGTCTTGTCGGATGTGCTTTTTCTATTTATTGAGATGATCACATGATTTCCTCCCATATTCCATAACTTATTAAATCACAATGATTAGTTTTCAAATATTTAGAGAATTTCACATTCTTGGGATAAATCCCTCTTATTGTCAGACTCAATTTGCTAATATTCTGTTAATGATTTTGTGTCTATTGTATTAGTGTAATACTATAAGAAAAATATTTTTCTAGGGTGCCTGGGTGGCTCAGTCGGTTAAGCGTCTGACTTCAGTCCAGGTCATGATTTCATGGTTCATGGGTTCAAGTCCCACGTCCGGCTCTGTGCTGACAGCTAGCTCAGAGCCTGGAGCCTGTTTCAGATTCTGTGTCTCCCTCTCTCTCTGACCCTTCCCTGTTCATGCTCTCTCTCTCTCTCAGAAATAAATAAAACATAAAAAAAATTTTTAAAAAGAAAAATTTTTTCTCTTCCTATACTTGGAATCAAATGAGGTTACAGATGTTAACATGTTTTGTAGCCTCTACAGGTTCCACAGCTGGAGCACCTGCTAGAAATGATGACGATGCCGGACGACAATGATCATCACAAAGGTAGGCATGGCCCTTGCCATGAGAACAGCACACAGGGTGGTCGGGAGCCCATCCCAAGGACTCATTCCTACTCTCTCACAAACTAAGTCATAACCAATAACTCAGAACCAACCCTCAGCTGTGAGTTTGGCAAAGATGTCTTTTGAGTTTTCCAGGGAGGCCCCATTTAAAATATTCTCTCCTATTATCAAACCTCATCACATCATATATCCTTGAGTTTGGGGTAGCTTTCCCTTAATGCATTGACTTATTCCTGCCTAGAACAAAACTATTTGCCACTTGCCTGGCTCCTCAAGTGGACACAGAACATTTTCCTACAATCTGTCCAAACACAGAACACGGTAGAGCTTATGATACATGTATAGTTTCAATAGATTGAAGTCTGTAAAGAGTTCAGTTTCTACTTAGGAAGTTTAGAGTCAAGTAAGTTTTCTCAATTCTGACAAAGATGATTAAAGGTATCCTAATTTATGTGTCCCTGAACAAGATGGGCAAGGCAGTGCCCTTCTGAGGCCAGTATTGTTCGGGTGCTAATCTGATATTGAAGCTCTGTGGTGGGTGCTGGGCAGGGCCATCCAGATCCCCTTTAGGACCATGATACTCATTCACCTAGTTGCAAGGAGTTTGAGCTACTTCTAACTCACATCTTAGACCCTCCCTAGGCTTTGCCTTTGGCTGAGGGAACTGTCTCACCAGAGGTTACTTTCCCTTCCAGCCACACCTCATGACGGTGAAATGGGAGAAAGGAGAAATATAAAAATGCCGCCATTTGACTTGACATAGGACCACAGTTAGTGGCCATTCTAGCTGCAACCTACCTTCATTGCAGCTTAACTCCCCCTTCTGTGCCCTTCTCCATCCCTCATCCTTCCCAAGTACTGTTTCCAGAGCATTCTCCAATAACTTCCTGTGCCCAAATTCCCATCTCAGAGTCTGTTTCCTGCAGGAATGGGCTTAAAATAAGCCAAAATCCTGATAACTTCTTAAAGACTACCTCTGGGAGGAGGTAAGAGATTAACTAAATGACTGCTAAATGTCTTTCTTCAGAAAAGGTGGAGCTTAAAAATATACTAGACCTCAGTAGAAAAGTTCATTGAGAAAGGGAAAACTTTTTTTTTTGCTATAACTGACAATTCCTTAAAGAATTCATGACCCAACTGACATGAGCCCCAAAAGTTCAATAAACAAACAAAACCACCCACCATCATGGAACAAAGAGTTTCAGGGAAAACTTGTCTAACGTTAAAAGTTCAGGGTATGAAATGTCATAGACATTAACTGTGGAAGTTACTATAACGCTATTAAATGGGAAGAACTCTCAGCTATGATGTGGGTCACAGGTGGCCACAAGCCGTGAGATGGCATTTCTGTCTCACACAAGAACTTCTATACAGAGCACTCAAGAATCTTCACACATGCTTCATGGTTTGTGACATTTTTCCAAGTTTGGTTTCTCTTGAAAAACAGAGCAAATCTGTTCAACGATGCAGTGAGACATTTCAAGCCACGAAGGAGCTATTGGATGGGGAAAGATGAGGATACCCAACCAGCATAGGACAGTTCATGATGTGTGTTTTTCCATTACCAGACAGGTGTTCAGTGAACGATTCCTGGTGCCGACTGCCCCAGTGAATACTTGACTTGTGGTATGATGACACAGGGTAAATGGGCAAGCTCCTGATGATTTGCTCATTAATTCAACAACTATTTATTCAACAGTGTGTCAGTCAGGCTGAAAACTAAGCTGAATGACAAAGAGACCACCAAATACAGTGGCTTATTTTTTTTAATTTTTTTAATCTTTATTTTTGAGAGAGAGACAGAGAGAACTTGAGCAGGGAAGGAACAGAGAGAGAGGGAGACACAGAATCTGAAGCAGAATCTGAAGCAGGCTCTGAGCTGTCAGCACAGAGCCCAATGCAGGGCTCGAACTCACGAACCATGAGATCATGACCTGAGCCAAAGTCAGATGCCTAACCAACTGAGCCACCCAGGCACCCTGTCCAAATACAGTGGCTTTTAAAAGCACAAGTCTATTCCACACTCATGAGCCATTATAAGGCAAAGGGTCCAGGTTGGGGGAGCTCTGCCATGTCTTTCCATCCAATTGCTCTGTCACCATCCAGAGTGGTGCCCTTGTTTACATGGTCAAGCTGAACATGGGCACCACCATGTTCCTGCCCTCAGGGAGGTGAGTACCAGTCTAGGGGCTAAGGTTTGGCTTCTGAGCCATTGAGGCAGAAGTTACTTACATCAATTCCTCTCTCACTCCTCATGTGAGGACTCAGGCACCTAACCACCCAGCCATATGGGAAGTTGCTAGCTGGGCACTTGGCACTGTGCGGCTTAAATCCTATTTCTATAGAAAGAACAGACTCTAGTGGATAACTGGCAGTCTCTGCCAACAGTATCAACTTTGAGCATCTGCCAGACCTGCATCCATGGCAGTGAGACAGTGGATCTGTAGTGTTTGCTCCCATGGAGTTCACAGTCTGGTGGGGAAGAAAATATATAAATAAAGAAATAGTTACCAAGCATAAAGAACCAGGAGGAGAATGAACATGGTACTGGTAAAGACAAGAAAACAGAGTACTAGACAGAGGAATCTAATGCTCCAAGTCCCAGAGGGACAAAGGCTTGGGTATGCCTGAGGCCCATCCAGAGAGTGGACCCAGAGCAGAGTGAAGGGGAGAAGGCATGAGCTAGGGATGCAAAGGGAGTAGGGCGGGATCCTGAAGGACCCTGCAGGCCACGGTGAGGAGCATGGTATTGGAAGTGCAATGAGGAGGTGGCTTACCAGAGATGACCCTTGTGCCTGCTGTGGGGAGAATGTAGCCGACTGTGTAATCCACCTATTCCTCTGAGAGAATTCTAGGGCCAAGAGACTGAATGTTTAAATACTGTCTCTTAAGATAATTTTTTTAAATGTTTATTTATTTTTGAGACAGAAAGCATGAGAGAAGCAAGGGCAGAGAAAGAGAGAGATTGAGAGAGAATCCCAAGCAGGCTCCGTGCTGACAGCACAGAGCCTGACCCAGGGTTCAAGCTCAGGAACCATGAAATCATGACCTGAGCTGAAGTCGGACACTCAACTGACAGAGCCACCCAGGCGCTCCTTACCCCTACAAATAATTTTAAGATAAAAAATGAATCCCCTGGTAGCTGAAATTTCTTCATGTTTTCAGAGGGCCTCTGAGGCCAGCCATACAGGACAGCAGCCTGAAGCCATGGCCAACAACCCAGAGCCTTCAAACCAGCTTTGCCAGAAGGAGGACCATGAGGAAGCACATTGTAGGGAGGGATAGTAATGGGTATTAAGTCCAAGTCCCTTCTTAGCTCTAGTGGAAGAGCTCCCTCACTTTGGATGGCAAGGCTATTACCTGACTTGAAAATGCAAAAAGCTGGGGAGAGAGTTGGTTTCTCTCAAGGATGTGGAAAGATACAAAAACTAAAAATACCTTCTCTGGTTTTATTATCTTAATATGAACAATAGTAAAGATTTATTTGTAACAGAAATGGTAGGCAGGGACACCTGGGTGGTTCAGTCTGTTGAATGGCCAACTTTGGTTCAGGCTTGTGGGTTTGAGCCCTATGTCAGGCTCTGTGCTGATGGCTCAGAGCCTGGAGCCTGCTTCGGATTCTGTGTCTCCATCTCTCTCTGCCCTTCCCCTGCTCATTCTCTCTCTCTCTCTCTCTCTCTCTCTCTGAAAAATAAATAAGCATTAAAAGAATTTTTAAAAAAGAAATGGTAGGCAAATATATATAGTGTGTCTACACCTTTTTAAAATGCAGTCTTGCATGGGTAACGGCATGCAGACGTTAGTAATACCCAAAAGGCGCATAGTTCTCCCTAGTTTACAAAGTCTTTGTCCCCATTGCCCTATGCAGATACCTGGGTGAACTGAATTTTCTATAAATGGCTCTGAATAAGCAAATGAGACCAATTGACTAAAATTTGAAATTTGTAATAGGCCTACAATACCTATTCACGCATCATAAGCATTAAAGTCTTTAAAAATAGTTGGCAGGCCCTGAGGACTCAGGAGGCTTTGACTTCTTGAGCCCTTGGCTTATAAACTGGTGACGACCTTGGATGAAACTCTGCCTATTTGTAACTAAAACTCTGAAACTTTGGAGATAAAGGGTTATTTCAAATCTTATAAGAATATACATGAAGACTGTGTCTGCGTTAACTCAAAGTCTAAATTAGTTGTGGGTAAACTAATCATTTCAAGCATTAAAGCTTGGCCTTGGGATGAAAATTAAAAGAGAAACATGCAGGCAGAATCATTGGAGAATTACCCTCAAAGGAAGATGGCTAGATCCACAAATATTTTCCTAGGGGAGAAAGTAAAAGTATCATCAGTTTCTAATTCTAACAGGGGAAAAGAAAAATAGCCTGTGGACCATAGAAAACAACCTTGTGTTAGAACTCTGAATTGTTTCTCCTACCTCTCATTTTCACGGTGACTAATATTTCCTAACAGATTCAACAAAGAAATGCAAAGCAAGAATCTGCATTAGAGGTCTCTGATTTATCTAGCACAATAGCCCAAGTAACTGGGCTGGAGTGAGGGTATTATTGTGGGTATCCAAGTGCCGAATACAGAAAGCCCAGTCCAGCAGGTATTTCTAGAGAATTAAGATGCACCAAAAAATGGGTGTGAGGGCAGCAGTGCAAGACGGGGAGCGTTTTTTAAAAAGCAGGAGAAGAGGAAGAAGAGGGTCCCACTCACCATTCTTGACCTTTCACTCTGCAGAAAACACTCCTTACATCTTTGCCAGAGAGCACACCTCCCACCCCGCTGCCCCCAGGCTTTCATCCTCCAAGCATTTACTGACACCTACTATGAGTCAGACCTACAGCTGGGCCTTGAGACTACAGAGATGAGTCACACATGATCCCTATCCCAAAGGAACATTTCTCGTGCTAAGAAATGGACACAAAAATGAACAATCTGGAAACAGTTCTTAGAGAGGAAGGTGCCAACTGCTGAGAACCCAGAAGAAGAACTGATTCACCCTGGCCTCCCCTGTTGGGACAGCTTTACAAAGACTGAGTGTTCGCCAGCTTTTCCGTGATGACTATGCTTTCCTCACGCAGCGAAGATGAGAGAGGGTAGGGGTGCTGGGGAGAGCAGCCGAGGCTACAGGGAAGGTGAGAGTCCCCTTGTAAATAATCCCCAGGCGTATGTCTCACATTTGATCTTGGGACTTACCGTGAGCAGGAGATGCTTCTCCGGGGCAGCTCTCATCAATGAGAGAGTCCCCTTTGTTGTAGATCAGTGACTTCATCCTGGGACACAGCAAGTCCCTGTGCACACAGATGCTGTGGGACAAGAGACTGACTCTGAGGACAGCTTGTCTCTGGGTCTCCCTGACTTCTGGGAAGAAGGATGAATATCTCATCCAGGGAGACACAGTGCCCCAACTGACTTCATGACTGGGAGCTGGACTCATCTCGTGCCTGGAGTGAAAAATCGGGTCTCCTATATCTTACGGCTCGCCGAGGGGATCTAAAAAATGATTCCATGCTACTCCATATTGACCTATTTTCCTTTTTTTCTTCCTGCACCATCTGGCTGTGGCCTACGATAACAAGACCTCTTATACATGTTCTGCTCATCCCTCCTCAGCTCCCCTCCTCCCGCACACACTGTAACTGCAGCAGACAGTTGCGTGGAAATGCCCGAAGATACTCTATTCTTTCTCCCTTCTTGCCTTTTCACAGACTGTTGCCCCACCTGGAATGTTCTGTGTGTGCCTGGCATCCTCTTACTTCCCCTTCCAGACTCAACCCTAATATAGTCTGGTGCCTGGAACCTTTGCTGACATCCCCAGCAGGAAGGATGCCCTCCTTTCTGGCCCCTTATACAATGGATTCTATTCTGTTCTATGCCGAGCACATGGCTATAATAAATCGTCTCACATCTACCTCTCTCACTAGCCGATGAGCCCTCAAAACCCTTGAAGGGTGGAAGATGTGTTAGTCTCCTCTGTTGTCTCTGCAGCTCGCAAACACCTTAGCACACGGGGGATGGTTAGCCAGTGTGGACTTTCCAGTGACTTTCAAAATAACCCTTCACATTCTTGCATGCATTTCACAGAGCTTACATGTTTAAAGCCCTTTTAACCACCTTCATCCTTTACACACAGCAATTTTGCATTGATTAGCCCCATTTATTGATGAGAATACAGAGGTTCGGAAACTTATGATTGACCCAAGTTCACTTAGCAAGCAAGTAGCAGAGCTGAGACGTGTCTGGGACATTCTGGTCAGCTCAAAGCCCTCTGGGTTATTCAGTAGGGGAATGGCACTGAGCTCCCTGTCTCAGGTTCGAAGATTACTGAAGACACAATCTCCAACCAGTGCCTAGGGCCACCTATATCTGCTCCTCTGTTCATTCAGTCCTGCAACTGTGGTCAGAGCCCCCTTCCCTGGGGGGAGGGGGGGCAGGGGCTATCCTGTTCAGAGGCCTGAGGGAGGGCGAGCTACAGGGGTTTACTTGGGTTACTCAGCAGGCTGACTCAAGCTCAAATTGTTGTCAAGTCAGCAAGCTGAGGCCACAGGCAGATCTGCAGTGGGAAGGAGGGAAAGAGGAGAGTTGGAATTACTTCTCCTACAATTGTATCCCTCGTGTTGGTTTGCATAAAAAAAATCTCACATTACAGTCCATGTGCTATCAAACTGATCATAAAATCAGAAATATCAGAGCCCAGGTGCCCTGGGTGGCTCAGTCAGTTGAGCGTCCGACTTCGGCCCAGATTATGATCCTGCACTTTGTGGGTCCAAGCCCCACGTCAGGCTCTATGCCGACAGCTCAGAGCCTGGAGCCTGCTTTGGATTCTGTGTCTCCCTCTCTCTGCCCCTCCCCTGCTTGCACTCTGTCTCTCTGTCTCCCAAAAATAAATAAATATTTAAAAAGATAATTAAAAAAATATCAGAGACCCAATTAGGGAGATCTGTAGGTGTTTAAGATTTGTCTTCCTTTAAATTTCATTAATTTATTTTTTGAATGAAAAATATATTTGCAGAGTTTGAAAACCCAAAGGCAAAAGAAGGTAGAGTGTAAAAATTGTCCTTCCCATTCTTGTCCCCCATCACCAATTTCCTCTGCCAGAGGTGTTCCATGAATATGCAAGAAAATACACACACACACACACACACACACACACACACACACACACACATTCTTTTCTCTCATTTTTATATGATGGGCAACCTATTTTTACACTGTTCTACATCTTGCTTTGATTTTCACTTGAAAATTCATCTCGGAATTCCTTCTGTGTCAGCACACAAAGAGGTGCCTCCATCTTTTTTATATCTGCACAGTATGCCACTGTATGCCTGTCCTGAACATTCAGTTTATTTCCCATCTGTTGCTATTATAAATAACATTGAAGTGAATAACCTTATGTATACATCATTTTGTTCACCTGGGAGTATATCCAGAAAACAGATTCCTAGACTTGGAATTCTGGGTCAAAGTGTGGGTTGCATTTGTAACTTCAATGCGGAGTGTTGCCCAGTGGCCTTCTAGAGTTTGTCCTAATTTAAAAGGCAACTAGAAGTGTTTTAGTGGACCTCTTTCCCCGGGGAAGCCCCTTTGACATGTTAGCCATTGGGGAGGGTGTGAGAAGTTCAGAGAATCTGTAAGACCCAACTCCTCTGTATTTAGAAAATAAAGGTGGGGAAAATGCAAACGAAAACCACTTACACCTACTAGGTTAGCTATAATCCAGAAAAAAAAAAAAAAACCCAGGAAGTTAATGTTGGCTGTAGAGAAAACTAAATTCCTGTGCATTGCTGGTGGGAATGTAAAACGACACAGCTGCTTTGGATAACAGTTTGGTAATTTCTCAAAAAATTAAACACTAAATTACTTTAATGACTCAGCAGTTCTATGCCTAGGTATATAAACCCAAAAGGATTGCAAACAGGTATTCAAACACTTGTTCGTGAATGTTCATAGCAGCATTATTTGCAATAGCAAGAGGTAGAAACAACCCAAATATCCATCCACGGATGAATGAATAAACAAAACATGATATGCAAAGGAATGGTACTCAGCCGTAAAAAATAAGGAAATTCTGATACATCCATGGATGAAATATGTTCATTCATGGATGATACAACATGGATGAACCCCGGAGGCATTATGCTGAGTAGAAGCACCCAGACACGAAAGGTCACATATATCCTATGACTATATTTGTATGAATTATCCATAAGAGGTAAATCCATAGAGACAGAAGGCAAATTGATGGTTGGCAGGGGCTGAAATGGGCGAGTGACTACTTATCAGGTACAGCTTTTTTCTTGAGCATCATGAAATTCTTGGAACTTGATACAAGTGATAGTTGTCCAACACTGTGAAAGTACATTCCACTGAATTGTGTACTTTCAAATGGCTAATTTATGTTATACAAATGTCAACAATAAAAAAGTAAAAAAGTGGGGGTATCTTCATGTCCTTGTTTCCAATATTCTTGGTTGCTGACTTTCTGGATACCCCAATGTGAAATGGGGGCCCCCTCCCAAGTCAGCCTATCTGTAGGAGCAGACAGGATGCTCGCCCAGTGGCTCAGTGGTAACAGAAGTTCACAAATATTAGTCAATGCCTTATGCCAGGCAATGAGCCTGGTGCCTTATATGTATTTTCTCATAAAATCTTCACCACAACCCTGCGAACTATGTATCAATATTTTCATTTTACAGATAAAGAGACTGGGATTTGGAGAGTGTAAGCCCTTCACGCAATGTTACTCAGCTAGAAAGTAGCAGAGGGCCTTGACTCCAAAGCCAAGTGCTTTCCATGAAGCAGCCGGCCTCCATGTTTTACCCACCTCACAGGGACTGGGGACAGCAGGAGCTTGCCAACCCCAAAGGCTGTTCCTAATGACTCCACCACCCGGGCCTTTGGCCGGGCTATTCCTCTGGGAAGCATCGAGCTTCTCCTCCTGAGGCCCTCTCCATCCAGCTTACTCCAAGCATTTCCTTGAAGCCCAGCTTGTCTCTTCTTGCCCTCCCATTTAACATAGTGAATTGAGTTCATGGCACTCCATAAATACTAAGTGAATTAAATTGATTTCAGTAGGATGGAGCAAGGGAACAAAATGAATTCTTAGTGTTCAGGCCTAACCTAAATTAGGTTGTTTGAATAAAATAACCTCACCTTATTCCTGCTGTGATTTGAAAAGTGAGGGCTTTGGTGTTAAACAGTCTTAGCTTCAAATCCTGGGTCTGTCGCTTTCTTGCCTTGTGTTCTCTACGCCTTAGTTTGCACATCCATAAAAATGGGGTTGTAAAACTGTAAGGAGGAATGAACAAGACAGTGTGAGAAAAGCCAATGTACTTAATTCAAAAAATATCTATTAAGGCCCTACTATCTAACAGTCAGATTTTTCTTACTGTGGTTAACATGATGTTTGAACTCAAGAGACTTTCATTCTAATGGGAAGAGCAGATATTAAATAACTAATTGTGAACAAGGGGTCTTACCTATTCTATGTGTGGAAGGGGATCTGCAAGACTTTCTGAGGAAGTAACACTGGAGCTGAGACTGAAGGATAAGTAAGTATAGCTGGAATGTTCCAACAAAGGGCACGGTGGTGCAAAGGCCCCCGAAGAGGAAATGAGCTAAGGGAGTTTGAGGAACTAAAAGGGGACCAGTGTGAAGGAGACCAGTGTAATAGATACCCAGGGGAAGAGGGACAAGAGATGGCTACCATTCACTGCCAAACACGGAATAACCCATCAGGTTCTTCTGTCCCCATGGTCACCTTCGTGTCTCTTACCACCCTTCTACCTGTGTCCCTCCAGCTCACTCTCTAGGACATAGCCTCAGGGGCCATTTAAAGAGCAAATAGATCACCCTCATCTTAATGCCCTTGAATGGTGGCCCACTGTTTCTGGGAGACTCTCAGACCAACATCCACAAGGTGTCTGCCTGGCCGAGTCCCTACAGCTCTTAGACTCAGTAGGGCTGCAAAGTCACAGCTTCTTCTGAGGAACCTGCTCTCCCCACAACTCCCGTCGCTCATTTGTCCATGTGTTGTCGACACAACAGGCCCCCACCCCCAATCCATCATGGCTGACTAGACCAGGCACATTCACCAAACTCAACAGGTACCAACCTAAAAGCTCCCCAATGCCCCCTGGTATGGAACCTAAAATATAGTGGAGAGTAAGAAAACTGGATAAATCAGAAGGTCTTTGTCAGGAGTTTGAGCTAAGGAATTCTATGAGACTGACCAGAAGTCAAAAAGGTGCCATGATGAGATCCAGCCAGGGCCTCGGCAAGCCTAAGCCATAGCAATTTGACAAAGAAGGGGACAAATGCCATGAGGTAGCAGAAGCCAGTCAGCAGAGAGAACAGAACAAAGGCCCAGAGAGAAGCAGAGATGCAATGAAAGACAAATCCTATGGCCTCGTAGAGAGATGTGGATTCCCGGACCTGGGTGGGACACCTTGACTCCTGATGGCTCCTGTCTCCTGTCCCAGGTGGTAACTCTGCCTCATTCTGGCCCAAGTTGTCCCTGAGAATCCTTTTTCCATTGTCACCATGGGTGAATCTTTGCCACTGGATTCTTCCTTGCTTGAGCTACCCTTGCATTCATAGGATCCACTCAGACAACTACTCAACTAGGTCGCAACTTCTGGCTCTTTGACTTCCCCCTGGGCACACAGGGCTTACACGTGTTCAGTAGGTACTGACTGGGAAAAAAAATAAGAGGATGAAATTTACATCCAAAACAATGGCTGGCGTGGTGATTGGAGATTGCTTTTCTCATTCATATCAATTTTAATTGGCACTTTCTGCCCTTTGGATGAGAAAAGTTTTCTTTTGTTTTTTCTGTTTTTTCTGTGTTATTTTTTTGTTTTTTTTTTTTTTACCATTTTCACAGTGGTAAGCCTGGAACAAAAACTCATGGAAGAAGGCGCTGCAGGGAGGCAGACCAGGGTAGGTAGGTAGCAGCTATTCACATAGACAATTTACCTATAAGCAAATATCTATAGGCACCTGTCAATCACTAAATCTGAATGAAGACAATGGTATGGCCCACACAAAGCTATGTGTACCTGGGTCGAGAGTCTACATGTTCTGGGGCACCTGGGTGGGTCAGTCTGTTGAGTGTCCAACCCTTGATTTCGGTTCAAGTCATTCTCTCACTTGTCATCAGTTCAAGCCCTGCTATTAGCGTGGAGCCTGCTTGAAATGTGCCCCCTCTCTCTGCCCCTCCCCTGCTCACACTCTCTCTGTCTCTCTCAAAATAAATAAATAAACTTAAAAAAAAGAGTCTAGGGACGCCTACGTGGCTCAGTCGGTTAAGCACCTGACTTCGGCTCAGGTCATGATCTCACAGTTCCTGAGTTTGAGCCCCATGTTGGGCTCCATGCTGACAGCTGGGAGCCTAGAGCCTGCCTCAGATTCTGTCTCCCTGAGACAGGAGACCTTCTCTCTCTGACCCTCCCCCACTTACTCTTTCAAAAATAAATAAACATTAAAACTTTTTTTTAAAAGACTCTACATTTTCTGTTTAGTCAGTGGTGTCCATCTCTTAGATAAAACTTCTCACTGTAATGTATAATTGCAATGGCCTCATATACCATTGTTATTTTTTGGTGATTACTATGTTAACTGTGTAGGCCCCAATCAGTGTCCCATTCCATTCTGTGAGCATCTTCAGCTTATGCAGCCATAGCTGGTCCCTAGACAGGGCAGAGCTATAATATCTTTAGACACAGACAGGAGATGATTCCCTTTGCCTCCAGTTGCAACTGTCATAGCCACAGAGCCACACTACTTGAACAGTGGCTGGTTAGCCCAACGGGGTCTTGCCATTATTAACTGGAGAGAGGGTTCCAGCTGCGTAGAAAAGAATCCAGTGCATGGCAAAAAAGAAAGGAAGGAAAGAAGGAAAGAAGGAAGGAAGGAAGGAAGGAAGGAAGGAAGGAAGGAAGGAAGGAAGGAAGGAAGGAAGGAAGGAAGGGAGAAAGGAAAGGACACAGTAGTCTGGTTGTCATTTTCTTATTCTACACAAATAATACAAGGCATCCTTCCGTGGACATTCTCCATTGTTGAAATTCATGAGGCAATATGCATAAGGGGTGAGAAGCACCTTCAACAAACATCGTTTAGCTCTGTGTGACAGAAGCAATTCATGCTCACCGAATATCTCCATGCTCCCTTCTGTATCCCAGACTCCTTTGCAGTTATGAGTCCACGTGACTAGTTTCAGCCTATGGACTGTGGGGAAAATTCTGCGGGTCCTTCCTAGGAGGAGGCAGTGCAAAGCTACCCAGCCGCCCCTGTCTCTGTCTCTCTTGGCCTGCTAGAGTCTCCTGAGAGGTCCCCTGCTCCCGAGAGCATAGCTGCAAGATGAAAACATCTTGCTGATTTTGCATCACCAAGAAATTGACTTTTATTGCATTCATTTGCTTAGATTTAGAGGTTTTTATGTTACCTCCGCACAATCCAGTCAGTTCTGGACCTTACACTGCAAGATTCGAGGTAGGAAACCTTGAAAGGTAAGAAACAGGCCTGCTTTCAAGCTGCTTACGGTCAAAATTGGGAGAAGAGGGGGACAAATTTTTCCACGTCAAATGTTAAAGCTCAGGCCACGAAGCTGCCAAACAGAGATAGATACCATTCAAACAGCCCCATGGCAGAGAGTGATTTATGTGAAATAAAAGGCTGACTGGAAAACAGTTAAAGACATGAAAGATCAAATTCCATAGAACAGGAAGTGGAAATACGGTGACCACACAAGTCCTGAAGTGGGTTGCTAACTTCTTCTAACTTTGTAGTATAGAATATTTTAATACGTACAGGAAAATAGAAGAGTGTAATGAACCCTTCTTCTACTCATCACCTGATTTGAATAATCATCATTTTTCGGAGCAGTTTTATCTACTCTGTTTCTTTCCCCATAGTGATTCTTAGATGATCTCATAACCAGTCCATAGTCAAGTGTTCCCAGTTATCTCAACAAAAAAATCCTTTCAGAGGTAGTTTGTTCAAATCAGGATCCAAACAAGTCCCAGACACTGAATCTCAATGGTATGTCTTTAAAATCTGATTGCATCCATGACGGTCTACCATTGGACACATTTATAAATGACATTTATACACGCCAACTTCATAAATGTTTTCAAGACCCTGCCCATTCTACTGTCATGTAAGAGCAACAGAAATTTGGTGAACATCAACTGAAGTATCGTTAGCTACCTAATTATGTTGGGTTTACAGAGGCCAGATAGCAAAATGTGTGACCACACGCAGCAAACATACATGACATGCTACCCACGACAAGAGCCACATCTGGACCCTGATGGGCCCTTCCAAAGGTGCCTACCAGAAGAAGAAAGGCTACATGGAGTGTGTATCCATCTCCTTAACCACCGGGATTGCACAAAGGTGGTTAGTTCCATTCAGAGACTCGGGGAATTGTGGGGAAGAGTGGGTTTTATCAGCTAACGTGGAAAGTGGCTGTGACTCTGCTCCCTATCTTTGCCTTTTCACCAATAATAAGAGGCTCCAGTGAGGCGGTGGCCAAGAAAGGTGGTCAGTCAATGATTCTGGAAGGAAGTGACTGTCACCCCAAGTTTGAGCCAGTGCCTTTGGCATAATAACTGCAACACTACCAACCAGGAGAGAGAGGGCGACCCAAAGATATCAATGGCCAAATTCCAGACTCAGATGACCACTGCTTACTGTTATTACAGAATCAGAGAGGATTTCAGAATCTGAGAGACAGAGACAGAGGCAGAGAGAGACACAGAGACAGAGAGTACAGGACAAACAGAGACACAGAGGACAAGCGTGAGGAAGCGACCACCCATCCACCCATCCATCCATACGAACGAGAGGCAAAGGCAACAAGAAGGAGCCGATACAGGGATAGGCAAGAGCAGAGGTGGAGCAGGGAGCGGGACTGAATAGAGGCAAACACCATTTCTTCAAGTGCGACAGTTCGCTAAAGAACTCGGCTCCAACCCCGGCATGAGGAGCGAACAGGTAAGCTGCAGCCTAGGCCTGCATTTCCTGCAGAGACCGCTGCCGGCTCTGTTGAACCGCCTGAGCGGTGCTCCCTGCTCCCCTGATGGGGACGAACAACCGGCCTTTGTTCTATTTTCCCAGCTCTGGTGCAAATGAATGGCGGAAATCAACACAACAGCACATCAGATGTGGATTATTGGGTTAGGAGGGGACCCAGATCCCGGAAACCCCCCACCAAAGAGACGGTGAAAAGGTCTGAAGAGAAAGCAGAAGGCTGTGGCTGGGGTGATGTGCCAATTAAGAGGGCTTGTTTGGAGCCACTTGGAGTGGCAAGGCGACCAGTGCATGTAAATGATCAAAAGCAGGCAGGACCCTCTCCCATCAGTCACAAAAGATGCTTAAGGCCGGTTCCTTTGAATGCTGTTTTAGTAGTGGTCTCATACAATACATCTTAAGGAACATTTATACTGTGTTCACTGTGCATTCAACTGTGGCCACTTCAAAGGTTTAGCCAAGTATTTTATGGCCATGGTAAAGGGTTCTTATTGATTTAAATTACAAGCTTGGCTCCCGTCAGCTCCACTTGAGGGCAAAAATGCAATAAACTATCCCACAGCACAAGAGACAGACATATCGCATTGAAAATCTTAAGAGATCCTTTTCACTATAATCACTCTCAATGATATTTATTTATATGGGCAAGGTTATCAGAGAGATTTGTCTACAATCTTTAAGCTTTGGGGGTTTGTCTCACTTTGAGGGTTTGCTTTTTTCAAAAAGCTAGTTCTAACCTAGGCCAAAGAAAGGTCATAAGTGCATTCCATGTCCCCCCGCTTGGTCTTCCACAGCTCCCCGACTACGCACAGAATGGTCTTTCCAAAAATAGTGACATTGACATACTGGCCATCACGGCTGAGGGATTACGGTTTTCAGTCCTCCGATCATTTGCATATCCTGCAGGCCAGACTCAAATGAATGAGAGGTGTCAAGGCTTGAATGACAAGCCTATCAAGGCGATGGAAGGCTGTCCCAGGATTAACTGTCACGGAGACAAACTCCACTCTGGAGACAGAGCCATGAGCCCGCTATTGGAAGACTGTAAAATGGAGGGGGGGAGCAAAGCTGTCAATACGAAACGCTGTTTATGCTCCTCGCTAAGCCCTGTGATCATCAGCACAAAGGAAGTCACCTTATGCTAAGAAAAAGAGAGAAAGCCCAGGCAGCCAGCTGTGGTCTGCCTCCTTCCTGGCTCCTTTATAACAATTTGCCTGAAACATACCCAGGACAGAGCTAACCCCCGGACATACACAGAAAATAGCAAATGACTATTATGTATCTGACATTTGAAATAACATGTTTCTGGAGGGTTGGCATTACAAGAGTCATTTCACTTCAAAATGTTATTCCTAATGTAATTTTTTAAAATTCATAAGAGGCACTTGCTAGAATTCAGTGTAGCACTAAAGTCACTCAAAAGACAGAGGTCAAATTCATTTCATTTCTTTTATGTTTTCTTCTCTCTGCGAGATGAAATAAATGATTAAGCCTAGAACACTTGGCAGTTCAGCGAATGTGCTCCGTGGCGCCATTACAAGATCGATTTTCTCAATACAGGAGTCTTTCTAGGGTGCACATTGCTTAGCTGACATCTGTCGCCGTTGTCATGGCAGCGCTCTCTCCAGCATAGTGAGAGGTCAGGCCTGACAGGGAAGGCCTTGCCAGCTCTACCCCAGTCACTTCAAGGTTAACAGCCAATGGACCAAAGAAATAGGCAATTATAGTACAGTCAATTCCGGTTAAGGAAATATCTGAGAAGTAAATATGTCTGATAAGTGAATGGAAATGAAACAGCCAATGCTATTGATGCAATCCCATAATATCAATATCATTTTGTGGTGCAGTTTGGGTGTCCCTTGTAAAATTTCCATGGTCGGAGAAATGTGGCAAAAGCAGGGATAAGCAAAACTTCATTATGCTGCCATTAGCCTCTGTATTTGAAGAACAGGATTCCCACAAATGGACAGATGACTAGCAGCCGAGGGAAAGCAATACTTCTTCAAGGAAAAAGTACAGAGAGGATCCCCTGGGTCTCCATCCCCTCTTGGGTTAGTCTTCTGATATTTCCAGCTGCATGTATGCCTCAGGAAGATTCCCAGCCTTTTAAAGGAAATCGTCATTAAACTCATATTTCTCCTTGTTACCCCAGAGTTACTAAATTTATTCTTTATCCAAGCGAAAGTCGTTTCTACAGTATCAACGACCCTCAAAAATATCAAGGTTTCCAAATTACCAACATGTTGGAATTAATCATTTCTAATGATCTACATTTCTACTAAAGCATAACTTTTGATAGACAGAGAAAAAGCGTTATTATAATAGACATTCTCTGAAAAGAATTAGAAAAATGACAAGTGGAACTAAAATGTAAAGATTTTCAATTACAAGTTGCATACCCCAGGAATTCAGTTACTGACAACCCCTTGCAGGTTGCAATACTTGAAATTCATTATAGTACATACATTCACATTACCCACTCCTGATTAAATCCTGCAGTTAGTATAGAGATCTTCAGATTTCATCAGACGTCTGAAAGAATGGCAATGACTTTTCGTCAGCTGTGAGATTTTGTTGCTCACAAAGAAGAATAGAAAATCAAAGGTAAAAATATATATACATATTGTCACTGTGGTTACTTGTCTCAGATTTTTGTCAAGAGATTCTTGGCTATGGTGGCTGTAGACCTTGGTGACTGCTGAGGTCTTCGGTCAATCCCTGGCCACAGCAAGAAGTGGAATCTCAGCCAGCAGTGGTCAGGCTGCTAACTTTTCCCCAGAGTCCTCACTACTAAACTGAAGCCATTCATGTCTTCACAGTGAAAGCTGATTTAGCACCTGCTGATGACACGCCCTTCAGCCTGATGGTCACTTGAGAACCAATGGCTTCATTTGAAAATTCAGCATTATTATAGAAGGGTTATGTATGGATGCGAGAAAGAGTAGCCAACTGAAATTAGCTTGAGCGTAGAGAATTTTATTGTAAGGACACAACAGGCAATCCTGAAAAGAATAGGAAGCACAGACAGGAAACGAATGAGATTCAGGCCAAGTCGGAGCTAGAACTGAAACTGGAAAGCCAGAAACCAGAGTTAGGCTCTCTATGTGGATTTCACCTCTGTCTCGCTCTTCTTTTTTCGCCTACCTCTTTCTCTTTCCACAAACTTCCTCTGCTTTCAACACAGATTAACCTGGAGCAAGCTTTCACTTCCAGCACCATCTTCATGTTACTGACTGAGTTTCTCAATGCCCAGACTTCAAACACCTGTAAGACAGAGTCGGCTGAACTCAGCCCAGACAACAGACTGGTTCGCCCATGGTAAGTGCTGGGTTGGATTTAGCCTGCTGTCGGGGTAAGAGTGGGCATTAGACCTGACTGCCCGAGGCCACCCTGTCAGCAAGGTCAAGGCACATACTCAAAACATGTCTGCTATGTCTTCTTCAAGGCTCAAAGGTGACATATAAATTGAAAATTCCCCACATGCCCAACGGCTTTAATGATGAGCAAGAGTTCTAAAACAACGTGATGCTGAGATAGTTACTCAACAATAGGACCATGAATTTGCATTAGTTGTAATATTGTCAGTGTCCTTCCTGTCAGTGTAAAATGACTAACCATGAAACACACACATACACACACACACACGCACGCACACACTTCTTTCTTCCTTGCCTAATGACAGATAAAACAAACATACACTCTTATCATGACCTGAACCAAAGTCAGATGCTCAACCAACTGAGCCACCCAGGCACTCCACAAACTTAAAAAAAGTTGATGAAGTCCAATTTATCAATTTTTTTGGGTATGGTCTATTTCATTTCAATCATTTCCATTTGGGTTTTTTATAACTTATATTTTTTCACTGAATTTTTTTTCCATTTGTTTCAACAGAATTTATAACTGATTGTTGAAGTTCTTTTATGGTGATTGCTTTAAAATCTTTAGCAGGTAATTCCAGTGTCTGATTCAGCTCAAAAAATATATACATACATACACACACACACACACACACACACACACACACTTTTTTTTTTTTTAATGTTTTATTTATTTCTGAGAGAGGGAGAGAGAGACAGAGAGACAGTGTGAGCAGAGGAGGGGCAGAGAGAGAGGGAGACACAGAATCTGAAGCAGCCCCAGGCTCCGAGCTGTCAGCACAGAGCACGATGCGGGGCTCGAACCCACAAACCGTGAGATCATGACCTGAGCCGAGTCGGACGCTTAACCGCCTGAGCCGCCCAGGCGCCCCACACACACACTCTTGACCCTTGGCCTTCACAACGAACTTCGCCAGCATTACACCCTATGTCCACTGTAGCCTGCATGTGCCTTGCACTTCAGCTTAACCTGCACTGTTTTCTGTTCCCTGTTCCAGCCCCACCCTCTCCTTTCCTCCACGGCCCCCTCCACACACTGTTTCCATTCCATCTTCTCTCTGGGCTGCACTATAATTAAATATAGCTAACACACAGAGTCTCTCAAAGAATAACCAGGAAGTAATGAATGGCTGCTAGAAGTGGGGTCTTTCCTCAAGCAGGTAGTTTAAATGGACACTGATGTCACTGGTTGAGAGGAAGCAGACAGGGCCTATCCTTGAGGGTCAGCTGAGATGCCGGGTCCCTCATAAAACCTTCCCTTGGCTACCCAGATGAAAAATCAATAATCCCTTCTCCAAGGAAGCATTTATTGTCTCCATCACAGTTTTCCAAATGTAAGAACTTAGGGACTCTTAAAATTACAAGCCCACAGACCTCAGCCTGAGGAGCATTGCATCAGAAGTTAAACCCTGTCACCTGCGGAGCCATTTGAGCATGCTGAGTCATAAACCTGGAACCTGAAATTACATGGAAGTTCTAAGTTATTGGGTTGACCTCCAGATGATCCAGAATATTTTTCTACTAATATCTAGAGGATTATTAAAATAAGAACAGAAATCATCATCATCAAATCTCAATTTTAGGGGCACCTGGGTGGCTCAGTCAGTTAAGCACCCAACTTTGGCTCAGGTCATGATCTCCCAGTTTGTGAGTTTGAGTCCCGTATTGGGCTCTGTGAGGATGGCTCAGAGCTTGGGGCCTGCTTTGGATTCTGTGTCTCCCTCTCTCTCTGCGCCTCCCCGGTTTACACTCTTGTCTCTCTGTCTCTCTCTCTTTTTCAAAACTAAGCACTTTTATAATTTTTAAAAAACCTCAATTTTACATAAATTTAAATCTCTAAATAAATTTAAATCTAAAATTTAGGCCTATGTAGTCTGGCATGCCCAGAAAACTCTCATTCCAAATCACTGGGTCCACATGGAATTAACCAGATACCAGCTCTACCATTTTGATTTAACTTTGTAGCTCTGGCTTCTAAAGAATATGAAACATCCTCTATAGCTTAGTAAATTATATACCTTCTATTTACACTTGATCAAAGTCATAAATCCAGAGCTTGTTTTGGATGGTGATAGATTTCCAACTTGTTCACCTGTAAATCCAAAATACCAATCCTGGTCTTTTATAGACTCTGTGATTTTAGACACACCATCTGAGCAAGAATGCCTATCATTTGCCAGAATAAAAGAACTGCTTTATATGCTCACAAGTTATTTAAAACACACACACACACACACACACACACACACACACACACACGTCCAGTATTGACTTCATTTGAAGGTTTTCTGCTTCTTTGTCATCTCTGGTCCAAACTGAGAATCACTGTGGTAGAGACAGAGATAACTCTTTCCTATCCTGTCTTATCTCTGAGTGATTTTTTTTTTCAGTTTTGGGCTGAGGGTATTTATTTTTATTATTTTTTATCTAATATATAAGATGCCAAGAACTGTGCCAGTGTCTGAGAATACAGCTATCTCATAGCCTCATGGGGAAGGCAGATATGTAAATAGATAGTGCAATGGAATAAACGGCATAAACTCTGCAAATGAGGTGTATACTAAAGGCTATGAGAAAGAAGAGAGACAGTAACACTCAGGAATTTTAGAAAAGTAGTACCTGTTTTCACTAACCAGGATTAGTACCTCTTCTCACTAACCAAAAGAAATCTGAAGAGGATTTTCACTTTTTTTAAAAGATTGTTTTAAGTTTATTTATTTATTTCGAGAGAGATAGAGAGTATGAGCAGGGAAGGGGCTGGGGGGGGGGGTGGTGTAGGAGGGGGGAAGGAGAGGGAATCCTAAGCAGGCTCCACACTGTCAGCACAGGGCCCCATGCAGGGCTCCAACTCACAAACCATGAGATCATAACCTTGAGCAGAAATCATGAGCATGACATTTAACCAATTGAACCACCCCAGGGGCCAAAGGATTTTCACTTTTATGAAGAAAGCCATCAGTGTACTAATAGCCTTTCATAAAAGTGAAGTGACATAAACTTTTGGAAAGCAAGGGATACCTACATTGCTGCATAACAATTACCCCAAAACATAGCAGCTTAAAGCCAACTTTTTTTCACCCTCACAATTTCTGTGAGTCAAGGATCCGAAAGCTAGCTCAAGGTTTCTCATTAGGTTGCAATCACAATCACTCACATGGCTGTTGGCAGGACTCAGTTTCTCTTGTGGACATCTCTGTGGGGCTGCTTGAATGTTTTCATAAAGTGGCAGTGGGACTTCCCAAGAATGAGTGAACTGAGAGACAGAGACAGACAGAGAAAGACAGAGAGAGAGGTCCTAATCTTAGACATCACACATCAATAGTTTCTGCATCATAGACTTGTTTAACAGTTACACAGTACAGCCCACACTTAAAGGCATAGCAATTAAGCCCCATCTTTTGAAGGAAGAAGTGTCAAAGATTTATTTCGAAATCATGAGTATTGAAGCCTGAATAGGAGCTTTCTACAGAGAAGCTGAGAGAACAATTTGGGCAGAAGGAAGAGATGTACAGGTGTGGGAGAACATGAGTTTCAAGAAAAGCAAGGAGTTCCCTGGAGGTGTTCAAACTTATCTCGGCATTTTAATTAGACAAAATCTTACAAAAATGCACAGTATGCAAAACAAATAAAACTAGCTCTGATATGGTTGAAGCTAGGTGAAGGAAGGAGAGAAGAAACTCCCACTCCAAGGCAGACTTTATGAGAACTCCCTCAAGGCCCAAGAACTTGGTAATGTTGTCTGAAAATCACTCCTATAGGCAACAGATCGTAGTGCTTGTCTATAGGTGCAAGGCATATTCTCTATTCAACTTTGTCTTATCAGGTAACAAATTGTGCACTTGTTCTATCACTGATCTGTAACTAAATTTTAAAAATTCTCATTAAAAAGAGAATAATGATCTTGTTGCAACACAAGAAAATTCCAATTTAATAATTGGTTATATTCTAAGAGTTCACATGTAAGAAGGATCTTCAGAGCTCTGTGTATCAGTTAGGTATTGCCACAAAGATGCTGTGTAACAAACTATCCCAAAACTCATTTAAACAACTTAAAACAACAATCATTTATTTTCACATATCTGCAGGCCAGCAGATGAACTCATTTAAGCTGGTGCCCAGCTCCATGGCTTCACTGCAAGCTGCAACTCTGTTAAATAAGTAGCTGCTATCCACGGAAAGCTCAACTCATCGACAGACTAGAAGTGCGTAAGGCACAAGAGGGCAAGCAGAAAAAGACAAAGCCTCTAAAGACCTAGGGAGAGAACTGGCATACTTTTACCCAGATGGGGTTGGCCAACACAAAGTCTTCTGGATAACCTTAAGGTAAAGAGAAAGATACACTGTATACTCCTCCCACATGAGCCTAAATCAAAGGGGTGAAGAATTGGAGTCGATCATTTCAATCTATTAGCATTTTTCCTTAAAAACAAAATTGTAAATTGTAGTTTATCATATTAGCTCACCAAAATGGACCTAATGCTAAGAGGAATGACATCATAGCCTAGAATCAGGTGGTTCTACAGTGCAGTCACATTTTTTTAAGTAAGCTAAATTTGTCTCCCCGGCTCACTTTCTTTATTCCCTTAACAGTGTTCCCATTTCTCCCCAAGTGCCCTGTATCCTCATGGCTGCCCTAAACCCCTCAACTCTGTGCCACATCCATTCCTCACTTGGTTCCTCCCGATTATTTCAGCATCCTGAACTCTCAACCCCTCACTGTGACCCTTCCCAACCAGCTGCCTAAAGGAAAACTATCTGATTGATACAATTTATACTCACATATGAATGGCCCCTTGTTTCTTCACACTTCCCAAGACTTTTGACTTTTTAAAGGGACCTGTCCCATGGCCCAGTGATTCTCACGCTGGTGAGATGTAAGACTAAATACATCAGTAAAAGCGAAAGGTCTGGGGTATTTTCAGAAAAGGGGACTATGTCTTAGATAGGTTTTCCAGTCCTTCTTATTTTGTGAAGGAACATGTCATTCAGACATGCAGAGCCTGCTCTATTCACTTTATTACTCTCAGTTCCAATATTTTCTTTTCCTTTCTATGCTGCTACAGGGAATTGAACTCACCAGGAGAAGATAAATGTCAGTATTATGATTTACATCTCATTACAAGACCGGTGTTGTTTCCCATTCTGAAATTTACTCCATAGGCCAAATCTTTAAAGACTTTCTTTTTTATCTTTCAACATTAAAATGACATATTTCAACATGAAATATGCCTACTTTGACTTAGGAAGAGCTTAATGGTTTGTCCCTTGTACTGGGTTTTCGTATGAACATCCCTAGTTTAAACGAACAAACAAAAATAGCAATTATTGTCTTGAGAACATTGTTGTTAATCATATCTGAAATAATGTTTTCTTTTAAAGGCAGATCATAAAGGAGGATTCCAGGTATTAAATTTTAGTAATACCACTTTTCTATTCTGTTCAAGTGTCTGTGTACCGACAAAGAGAAGCGGGAAGTGGAAAGTTAAGGACTGAAGGTACCATGTAAAAGACTAATATGAATAATTTGGACCAAAAAAATACAGCTTTATTGATCTTAAGGAATGAATTTATGTATGGTTCTTTATTTCTGCTGATGTTTCATGACCAAAAATAGCAATGCCTATAGGCCTTGTGACAGCATTATTATGCCATATTTTAGCCATTTCAAGCAGCCTCTGAAATAGTCAATATCCTCCCCCATCACTTTACCATGCAAACTATAGTACCTAGCATCAAACTACCTGAGGATGGGCCAGTAGCAACAATGATTTCTCTTCCTGTCTAGCTAAGTGTCGATAACCCATAGCATCAACCTCAGGTAGGCTATGCTAGGTTAGGATTTGGGGTGTTGGGGTTAAGAGTTCACTTTTTCTTTACATTGGCCAATGTAGCTGGCTCTCTTTCCAAATTCCATGCTACCCAAGAAAGAATGCTTTTCTTTGTTTCTTAACAATCACATTCTGATGAAGTCTAAATACAGTCAAAACTCTCAGTGAGAACTCAAAAGGCAGAGTGTAATAAGGAGTATGACTGGAAAGGTAAGCTCTAGCCTTGAGTGGCAGAGTAACCAATCACTCACCAGTCGTGAAGCTGTCTTTATTACTGGCTCATCTAGAGTGAACTCATAGGTTAATGGCTAAAATGAGACATAGGGTTCAGAACAATGGTGCACATTCCAGATCCTACATTTACCAGCCAAGCTACTTAACCTTTCGATGCTTGGTTTTGTTTTGTTTTGTTTTGTTTTGTTTGTTGTTGTTGTTGTTGTTTTACCTGCAGGTAAGGATAATAGTACATACGTCTTAGAGTGATTATAAAAATGAAACGAGTCCACCTGTTTGAAGTGTTAAGAATATTGCCTGGCCACCATCATGTCCCTACCATCATTATCTGGGGATTCGTCTTAACCAGGCTGGCTCTCTTTCCTCTTAATTCAGATATTTGAGAACAGCTGAGTTAGCCCATGGTTGATTCACATTTGTGAGTTCCTTCCTAAACAGTGCTATTTGAAGTGCAGCTTGTATAACCACTCAGATCTTGGCCTGAAGATGTTCATTCCCTATGAGCTAGTGACGCTAGTCTCAGGCATATACAACAGAGAAATTTTTAGACCAAGAGACTAGACTGGATCAGAATATTCATGGAAACATGGCTTGAATAGCAAAAAGTGGAGACATACAGATGGTCAGAAAAGGATGGATAGCAGCGCCTGGGTGGTTCACTCATTTAAGCATCCTACTCTTGATTTCAGGTCAGGTCATGACCTCATGATTCATGGGATCCAACTCCACAGTGGGCTCTGTCCTGACAATGCAGAGCCTGCTTGGGATTCTCTCTCCTTCTCTCTCTGCCCCTCTCCCGCTCATGTGCATGGGAGCTCGCTCTCTCTCTCTCTCAAAACAAATAAACATTTAGGGGCACCTGGGTGGCTCAGTCAGTTAAGCATCCAACTTTGGCTCAGGTCATGATCTCACAGTGTGTGAGTTCTAGCCATGTCAGGCTCTGTGCTGACAGCCTGCTTGTGATACTTTGTCTTCCTCTCTCTCTGCACCTCCTTGGCTTGCACTCTGTCTCTCTCTCTCTCTCTCTCTCTCAAAAATAAACAAACATTAAAAAATAAATAAACAAACATTTAAAAAAAGATAGACAAAATAAGTCTTAAAGTATTCACACAACAGAATAACAAACAGTAGTGAGTATGAAGAAAGCATGTAACATGAATCAATTTAGACAAATCTCACAAATATAATACTGAGTGAAAAAACAATTCATAGAAGAATAAAAGAGTTTGGTTCCATTTACATATAGTTCAAACATGGTCAATTGTTTCCAAAAAGCAGGAGCATGGGAGAAGTTTAAATAATCAGAACTAGAAAACAAAGCCATAATAGAAAAAAATCACATCATCAAAATATAAATAGTTATATGCATGTCAGGAGCAAAATATGCATAAAATTATGATAAGGGTTACCTCTGGGAGTAAGAAAGGTGCTATTGGAGACTGAGTGGTAGTAATAAGTACTATATTTCTTAATTGGGGGAGGGGGGTTAGATGCATAGACACTCATTTTATCCCAAAGTTTATCCCAAATTTATGAATTTGAAGTTAATTTAATATTGTATTCAAAAGTTCTTAAATGAAGGGGCATCTGGGTGGTTCACTTGGCTAAGGATCTGCCTCTTGATTTCAGCTCAGGTCATGATCTCACAGTTTGTGGGTTCAAGTCCCACATCAGGCCCATGCTGATGATGTGCTCTCTCTCTCTCTCTCTCTCTCTCTCAAAATAAGTAAATAAACTTTAGAAAGAAAAAGTTCGGGACCCCTGGGTGGCTCAGCTGATTTAGCATCAGACTTTGGCTTAGGTCATGATCACAAGGTTCCTGAGTTCAAGCCCTGCATGGGGCTCTGTGCTGATAATTCCCAGCCTGGAGCCTGCTTTGGATTCTATGTTTCCCACTTTCTTTGCCCCTCCCCTGCTCACTCTCTCTCTCTCTCTCAAAAATAAATAAACATTTAAAAAAAGTGATTAAAAAAAAAAAAGAAAAAAGTTCTTCAATAAGGATAAACTAAACAAAGCCACTGCCTTGCCTAGGGCGCCATCCCTTTTCCCTCAGGTGGTGCACCCACACAGACATTGGTGGCAGCGGGGACTTAGAAGGCTCTGGTTCCCTCTCTTCTGTTACAGGTGGGCACTGTTCTGCAGATCTTTCTATTTAATGACATGCAGTAAAGGCAGGTTGGAGAAGCACTCCCCTCTATTTACATGTCTGTTTGGTTTCTTAATATAAGAATGCAGCCTCCCGCCCAAATGATATAACGCCTGTTCTCACAGACACTACTCTACCTAGAAATGGAAGCACAAAACCACCCGATCCCACGGCTATAGTCACTCTGCTTCCTTCAGGCAGCTTCCATTCTGTTTCCCCTCCCTGCCCCCCACCCCCCGCCCCTCAGGCCCTCATGCACTGTGTTTGCCTCTATTTACCATCTGCAAGTTCTTTGGGAGGTCCCAGGCCTGTAACTCTTCAGTGTCAAAACGAGAAAATAGCATCACTAGGGTTAAAACCCAACTTTTCTGATTACAGGTTCCCTAACGGAACTTACTCTAAATGGGATTTAAATCCATACATGGTGCTCATTATCCACCAACTCACAGATTGGGGGGGGGGGGGGGGAGGGGAACGGAAGGGCCCAGGGCGGAGAGCTCACCTGCAGTAATGGGAACCAGTCCCCAGTGGCCGGCCCCTCCCTGCAGCCACCAGGGCTTCTTTCTGCATTATTTATTTATTTCTAAGACCTTGAGGGGGGGACAGAAGAAGAAAAGGAAGTGATTTTTCTTCTTAATAGGTTTGCTTTTCTCGCTCTGGGTGGAATCAATGTGAGCGAGTGGAGTTGAACACACTCCTTAACCTCCCCCTCCCCTCCAAACTGCTTCCTTCCATTGTAAATAATTCAGACAAAATAAAATAATCATGTGCTGGTAATTACCACCCCTCCCCCTCCCCCAAACGAATGATTGCTGCAGTGTGGTCCCCCTGGATGTTGCAGGGCCATTAATGGTGCCCCTGCTTGTGGCCAAGTTGAGGCTGGGGTGCAGGTGGGGGGGGAGGCTGAAGGTGAGCGCAGGAGGGCGGCAGGCTGTAACTGCTGCACCGGAAGGGCCACGCCACTGGGCTTGCATGACAACTGGCTGGCTTTCTGCTAAAGGGTCTGGAAACAGCACAAATACAAACCTGCTGCCCTACACCAAATTCTTATTGTTTCATTCTAATATCCTTTCTGCATGAGAATAAAGCCTCTGTGAGACGCTCCAAGCTTCCCCCTGCCCCAAAACAAGTATACCTTTTTTTCCCAGCCTCACTTCCTCATAGAGTGGATTTATTTTTCTTTACATGAACATCTTGCTCACCAGGGTGGGCCTCATTAACAAGAATTTTTAGGGGAGGAGCGAATAGTTCTTTTGCTTCAGAGCATCCAACAAGTTCAGGCAAGGATGGCGTCAGTTCCAGTATGAAGAGGTGATCTCGACCCCATAGAACACAGTGGTCACCAAAACAGAAGTCTCTCCTAACAAAACTGTGTGTGTGAACAGTACAAGACCAGGACCGTGTGGTAGAAGGCATCTCATTTGGATATCAGTAATTTACAGGGACCTCACTATGAGTAATAGTTATTCTCTGCAGACTCCCCATCTTTGTGGAGAATTAAAGAAGCTGTCAACAATTATTTTGACAACAGCATAGACAGGACTGTTAGGATCCCGGCTTATTATTGATAGGTGGCATGTGGCCTTTAAATAAAAGCTGGACACAGGAAACTGAACCCAGACACATGCAGACAGAATCCTGACTCTTCCTTCTTGCTCTCACTCCCTCCTCTGAAGCTGGTGGGGTCAGCCTTATGGAGCAAGGCTCGAGGCCTTTGAAGCCGGAGGTTACCCTAGGCTTCCCCAATACGATGGGAGTAGAAGTGGATCCCTTCTCTCTGACACTTTTCTCAGGACCAAGGATGACAGAGGCCATGAGGCCCTAACTCTGACTTGTCCAATATAGTAGCCACTAGCCACATGTGGCTATTTACACTCACACTAATTAATTTAAAATAATTCAACTAAAATTTAAAATCCAGTTCCTGAGTCACACTGGCACATTTCAAGTGTCAGCGGCCACACATGACTAGAGGCATCATACTGGACGTGCAGACATAGAACGTCCCCATCACCTTAGAAAGTTCTATCAGACAAGGCTGTTCTAATGTCAGCACGCTGTAGAACATAGACAGATACACTCCCTACGTAGGGGGAAGTCTTTCAAAAGGAAAGGAACAGGATCTTTAACCTTAAGTCATGTCTATATTTGGTGCAACTGTTTAAGCAAATGTAAATATCCATGAGAAGCAAGTGCAAATACCAGTGTTTTAAAAATCCTGTTTCTATGCTAATAAGCTTTAAGGCAGGGCATTTTCAGGTGCTTAGAAAATGCATCCCTCAGTTTGGTTAATTTCCCTCTATATATATGAGGTTCTTCTTCTTCTCACCTGTAAGTAGACTTCACATCCAATGTTGAGCCCAATGTGGGGCTTGAACTCACAACCCTGAGATCAAGACCTGAGCTGAGATCAAGACTCCGGATGCTTAACCCACTGAGCCACCAAGGCACCCTCCATAAGCTGTTCTTAACTGCTAACATAGGGCAGTTTTTGGAGAGAGGGAAAAGCACGTATCTTGGGTGACGTGATATTTTTTTCATATCCTAAAAAGAGAACAGTGATTCTACTGATAATATGACAACTTTGCATTAAAGAACTTAGCAGGCTAGATAAGACATCCGTTCATTGCTCATGTAGTCACTTTCCTAAGCAGGGTTTACACTGAGGGTTGCCAAGCCCCCAGCACTTTGCTAGGATAAATCTCCTTTTAAGATTTTGCACTCACAAAGGAGAAAGAAACCAACTGCTGTAACAGTGCATGACAACGGCCATCAGAGAAGCGCAGGGAAAGAAAGCACTTGGGGGTTTAGAAGCAGGGGAGCGCACCTAAGGCCAGGGAAGCAGGGCGGCTTCCTGGAAGAAGTAGCCTTTGAGCTGGACCGTAGGGCAGAAAGTGACTGGAGGTGTGCAAACTCAGGGAGACAGGGGAAAGAAGGGGGACTTTGTTCGGAGAACCCTGGACACCTCAGGTGAGTTGGGTGGTAAGCTAAGTAAAGGGAAGTGGGGGGAAGAAAGGACCAGAAAGGCAGATCACAGATGTGACAGAGGACCTGAATGTTAGACTGGGCCCAAAAGTCACCACCCTAATATCGTCCCAGTGACATGCAGACTCCAGCACCTGCCTTTATTAATGAAGGGTGGTCACTTTTATCCATACCTGTAACTACTTAAGAGCCTCTGTCCATTATCATCACCCCATGATTGGTGCTCCATGTTATGAGAAGTAATTATGTCATCAGTTAAAATGCCAGGTGGCCACCAGCACCACAATCCACTCACATTTCCATGTAGCTCCTCTCCTTCCCTAAAATGTTTACCAGATAGCTCAATTCGTCTTCATCACGATAGATCTTTTACCAGAGCTGCACAATTTCCCTGTGAGAGGGAAAGAAAGAAAGGACTCATCCTCAAGCAGTAGAGATTTGTCGCAGGGGTGGAGCGAAGAACCCTGGTCCTGGTCCTAAAGCCAGAAGACAACTTGGGTCCCGTTCTGTCATTCGGCAGCTGGGACACTGCGCTAAGCATATACATGCTGTGACCCTCAGTTTCTTATCTTCCCAGGACATGGAAGGAGATAAATGATGCCTGCCCTCCCTCAGCTACAAAATACTGGGGAACCAGAACCTATTATTGCATTTAGATAAGAGTTTGGAATAGTTGGTATTGATTCATCATCTGACAAAAATAAATCCACAGTAAGTTTCTCTTTGTAAAGAATGTCCTTTCCCTCTTCAAAGTACCAACTTTCTTCCTAATGAAATTACTATTTTTTAAAAAATATGTTATATCCACATCAGAGCTACTTTGTCTGATCTTTTGGGATTTGCTTTTCTTCTTAGCTTTTGTCTGTTAATTTAAGAGAAAGCAAAGGATTTAGGTGGTGATTTACATTTTGCAACTGACTGTGAATTTCTTGAATTCCTACTTTATGCTTAAAATCCTCTTCCTGGCCAGGGAGGACACAGAAGCAGTACGGAGGGTGGGGAGGGGCGGAGGGCTCTGACCACAAAAAGGCTGTAATCTAATTAGTTACTTAAGATACTTTATGTTGTCATATTATGTAAGCAGTTATGGAAACAAAAGAGTTACTAACGGTCAAATTGTAGTTGAAACTATATGTGCTTCAGAGCGTAGAACAATGGAGAATTCTCCTAAGACAGGAGGAGCCGGCCAAGTTTCATGCGGTAGGTGAGTTCTGTGTGAGCCCTGAGGGGCAGGCAGGATTAACTTGGAGAAGGAAGGGTCCCCGGGAAGTGAGAAGTCTAGACAATGGTTACCAGCAACACTGTGACCTTGGAGCGGTGAGAAAAGCGGCCAGGGCCAGTGAACAGAAAACACTGGAGGATCAAAGGAAATAAGGTTGGGTCAGAATATGAAAGATTCAGAAGTTTAGCTCCTTTGAACAAATAAATGCCTTTTGATAATTTAAGTTATATGGGGTCACACATAACTCACTGCAATGCGCAGAAGATAAATAAGATGGCCTCTCTGGTTCCAGACACTGGGATTCTGGGACAGAGGACCAGGCCTCCTGACAAATCACTAGCTGAACCCACTGATGCGGGTGAGGCAAGGAGCCTCCTGGAGAAACCTAAACCAACAAGCCAACAAACCTGAACTGTTTTTAGAGCTGTTGGTGAGATGATTCTGTGTCTGTCTTGAGAGGGGAGGGCATGAGAGGGTTGAGGGGGAGGGTGGAGAGATAACAGGAAAAACTTACTTACCTACCGTGTGCGCTGGAGTCTGGCAGGGTGAGCTGGCCTGTGAAGAGGGCCAGAGAGCCACATAGGAGTGGGGATCCTGGATGACGGACAGGGCCAGGTTCCTGGAGCCACCTGCCACAGCTGATCCGGTGGCATCCACATACCTGGGTAGGAACCAAGACAGGGAACCTCAGTACGTTCCTTTAACGCCAAGACGCTCATGCAGCAATACTCTGGGGCTCACTTCTGAGAAACCACCAAGCAGTCACAGTCCCCATGAAAACCGGTCGTATCAGTGGGAGGAGGTCAGTCTTTCAGTATACACACCTGAGCAAAGGAAGAAGGCTCTGTGTACCAGGCCAAAAGTAGCCATGTGGCGGAGGCAGCAAAGGCCAGAAATTGTGGCTGATTAGATATAGTATCAAAAATACGTACCTTGGGGCACCTGGGTGGCTCAGTCAGTTAAGTATCTGACTCTTGATTTCGCCTCAGGTCATGATCTTGGTGTTCGAGAGTTTGAGACCCGCCTCAGGCTCTGCACTGACAGTGCTTAGCCTGCTTGGGATTCTCTCTCTCTCTCTCTCTCTCTCTCAAAATAAATAAATAAACTTAAAACTATATGTATTTATGGGGTGCCTGGGTGGCTCAGTCGGTTAAGCATCCGACTTCGGCTCAGGTCATGATCTCACGGTTCATGAGTTTGAGCCCTGCTTCAGGCTCTGTGCTGACAGCTCAGAGTTTGGAGCCTGCTTCCAATTCTGTGTCTCCTTCTTTCTCTGCCCTTTCCCCACTCATTCTCTCTCTTTCTCTCTCTCTCTCTCAAAGAGAAATAAACATTAAAAAATGTATATGTATTTTATGTCCCCTACGCTCCATGCGAAGAGTGTAGTTCCCCACTCTGACTTTGGGCATGACCAAGTGAATTGCTTTGACTGCAAACTGTTAGACAGGCCACGGGCTGAGGTTTAAAATGTGCTTGTGTGGTGGGACTTGCCCTTTTAGGCTTCTGCCACAACTCTGAGAAGACTATGTCCCAGTTAGCCCCTTGGTCCAAGTCAGAGCCGACCTGGACCCACAGGATAAAGCAGAGCCACCCCCCAGCCAGCCTGCAGATCCTTGAGAACAGACGACATAATACAATCCACACGAGCTGGAAATCCAAGTTACATAGATTTCAGAATACAACACTCCACAAGCTGGGATTGTCCTCGCCGACCTTAGTGAACACATCCATCAACAAACGATAACCTTATTGTGCTATTCACAACAAGAGACTGTGAAGGGCCCCACACAGAGTTTTGTTTTATTTTTTCTATTGAAAGCAGTGGTTTACTCCAGCTTTGGCTAAAATAAAGCACAATGGTGAACAAAAGCTAAAACTTGCACCAGCTACAAGCTGGGTTTCACAGTGGAAACTTTTGGAATTCACACTTTTTTTTTTCATTCAGCACATTGTGTCTTGCTTTTCCTCTTCTTTCTTTTCTTCTTTTTTTACTTTTTATTTTGAAATAACTTTAGACTTACAGCAAAGTTGCAAAACTAGTACAGAGAGTTCATATATTCCCTTCACCCGGTGCTAACATTTATTTGGATTTCATCAGTTTTTCTAGTAATGTCCTCTTTCTGTTCTGGGATCCAACCCAGAATCCCACCCACAATGTTCTGTCTCCTTGGTATCTTCAGATCTATGACAATTCCTTAGTCTTCCTTGACATTCACATCCTTGACACTTTAAAGATTGCTGGTCAGTTGTTTTTCAGGACATGGGGCGCATGGGTAGCTCAGTCAGTTGAGCTCCCGACTTCGGCTCAGATCATGATCACACGGTTTGTGGGTTCTAGCTCTGCATCAGGTTCTGTGCTGACACCTCAGAGCCTGGAGCCTGCTTCAGATTCTGTGTCTCCCTCTCTCTCTGCTCCTCCCCAGCTTGCATTCTCTCTCTCTCTCTCTCCCCTCTCTCTCTCGTAAAAATAAATATTAAAAAAAATTTTTAAAGAATGGATTTGTCTGATGTTTTTTCATATTTGGAGTGAGGTTATGCATTTTTAGTAAGCATACCATGAAACCAATGTTGGCTCCTTCTCAGTGCATCATGGGAATAGGGGGTGAGGGAACTGTTTTATTACTAGTGATCACTTATTACTTGATCACTTGGTGAAGGGAGTATCTGCTGGATTTTACCATTGTAAAGTTTCCATTTTTCCTATATAATTAATAAAATCTTGAGAAAGATACTTTAAGACTATACAAATATCCTGTTTTTCCTCAAACCTTCATCTGCTGATTTTAGCATCCACTGGCAGGGTAGATCTTGCTTGCAACATTACTACTGTGGCATTTGCCAAACGGTGGCTCATTCACCTGAAACTAGAAGGGAAGCAGCTCATGAACGTAAACCGTTCCTTTGCTTCCCAAGTTCAACCCAACCAATAACGAGATTTGAACTAAATGTGCCAAGGGGTAAGAAAGGTCCAGTTCCTGAAATGAAATAGTCTCAGCCACAATTTCTGGGCTGTTTTGCAGACTCAACTGAACAGCAGTTGACAGATCTTGCTTGGAAGGCAAAGAGGAAAACAACCAGGGAGCATAGCCAACCTCCATGCTAATAAAGGTGAATAAAGCCATGACATAGAACAGAAAACCGCAGGACTCTGTTTAACACAACCAGGGACTCAACATAGTTCACCAACTACCTTGTTTTCCATTTGTAATTAGAGTCACAAAGAAGCAGCTTCCTTGTGTGCCGCCCGCAAGCAGAGCCACAGACAACATCCTCATTTTCAATACTTCTTTCCCTTTATCTCACTCTGCCTGATGCCTAATAAGCTGATTGCTATTTACTTTGGCCCAACAGCTAATCTGTTAATGATTGATTTTAAATTTTTACACTCATTTGTCTCTGGCAGGACCTGAGACTGCAAAAGGCAGTCCTTTCCTACCTGATGAATTGGCTTTTTGAAGGAAGGAAGGAAGGAAGGAAGGAAGGAGGGAGGGAGGGAGGGAGGGAGGGAGGAGGAGGGAAGGAAGTAAAGAGAGGGGAGAAAAGAGAGAGAGGGAGGAAGGAAAGGGCGGGAAGAAAAAAGAAAGAGAGGGAGGAAAGAAAGGGAGAGATGGAGGGAGGAAGAAAGAAGGAGGGAGAGAAAGAAAGTGAGAGAGGGAGGGAGATTGGTTTAAGCCAAAAGTCTTCATGGTTGCATTCTGCTGACCAACAATTGACATTTAATGAGAAATTTCGATGCAAAAGAAGAAACTGACTCTTCCTCTAAAATTCCTCTGCCTTTGAAATGATCAGCAAATAATAAAAGTGGACGTTCTGCTAATCGTGGCATGGGATAAAGACCCTCTTCCATATGAGGTAAATTGTAATCATACTATAAATTTACAGAGCCTAAAATTCTTAATTAACAAAATTGATGTTCATTGCCCAACTCGAATGGGATAACTAAACTAACACTATCCCTGTCTCTTAAAAAGATTTAAATTGCACACCATATATGCATTTTTTGCAGCATATATGCAAAGAGAATTTTGCTTTCCACAAATTAAAAAACCCACTGTTGAATAGACAATGGTTATTTTAATTGGTACCACACAGCGGTGCTCTGCAATTTAATCAGTGCTTCTAAAAATAAAACCATGGATCACCACCATGATCTGGAACGGAGAGCAAACCCTGCGCATGAGAGTACTGCGTGCATCTATAAACATTGCTTCTTCCACAAAGTCAAGCCTGCCTCAGGGACGCCATCCTTAATTTTATAAATAAGAATGAACCCCAAGGCCAGCATTCCCATCAACTATTTATTAAAACGCACTCCAAGACCTCCCATCTCAAAATGGAATGAAACTCATCCAAGTGTCTCTGAAGAAATGAGTGATTTAAAACGTGAACTAGCACTTGTGCAAAACGAAAGGGAAGGACCCTGGTACAGAGTGGTGTTTTGGTATCTCTAAGTGGTGGCCGGTCTTCCTGGAGAGCCAGTGTTATAAATTAACAGATCAGACATTTTTGCAGAGCCTCTAAAAGGAAAGGCTCAACTGTTTGAAGGATAAAAGCCCTAATCTTATTAATATTTTAGAGCCTGCAAGACACTGAGGCTCCATCTGCTGTTAGCACTACCTGAGAAAGAATCGAGGAGGCTGGGGGACAGAAACCGCGGCCCCCCAAGTAGTCTCCTGACCTTCCTGAGAGGCAGATATCATGTGACAGCAATTGCCTATCTCAGCAGACACGCTGGAAACAGGAGAAAGTGTTAAATATAACCAGGTAGACAGTGATGAATTGACATACTGAAAAATCGAACACTTCAGTAATCAGCCTAAGGATCTGATATCAACAACATTTTTCAGTTTTGTCCAAATTCATTGAAAGGTGTACTTTAGCAAGTTCACTTCTCATTGGTAAGACCTTTCATCTTTATGCTGCTTTTCTGATTGGATTCTGTGTCATCAATGGTTTGGGTGGCTCTGTGCACAGGAAGCAGACAGACTATTCCCTTGGAGAGAAGAAGGACTGGAATGAGCACAAATATAAATGGATCTTACCCCAACATTAATTAAAACACTATTAAATATCTATCAAAATGGTTATTTAGAAAGAATTATTAAAGCTATGGTATATGAAAATGCATCAGGTACTGTGTTCTAACAGCCCAGTAAACCTGAAATATTGAAGTATTGCCCTCTATTTTGTGGTAGGAAGCTTCTATAATGATAATTCTAATTACAGAACTCTAATTAATGGTCTACATGGTCTCAGATAACTTCATTAAATATTTGGAATATTTATATTATCCAAAGACAATCTCTATCCATTAGGCTAAGGAAATCCTTTAAAATAACTTTTTAAAATGCTACTGATAGGCTTTTCTTTTTATGAGACACATAAGTCATACAATTTACTTTAAGGTTTCATTCATCTCTACAGCAGTATTGCAAAAATTCTTTAACTAAAAACCACTTTTGTCCCTGGTGGAGATGTAACAAGGCGTTCAGCTGAGGTCAGTCTGCCCTTCAAGATTTAAATTAAAAACTGGCTCAAGTGTTCACTCCACATCCTGTGGGAAGTCTGATGCTCTCCCCTAGATTTCTGAGAGTTCCAGAGAACCTATACTTTTATAGTCATTCTCTAGAGGTCCAGTGACTTCTCTGGGCTGGATTCTTGACCTCACTGTCTCTCACCTCCTAGGGCTGCCCCTCGCCAATTTAGATTTTGAAGGTAACCCCTTTTACTTGATTTCTGCCAAAACACCACACAAAAACAGTAATCGTGTGAACAATATTTGTGTGGAACAGACTTTCTATGTCCTTAGAAGTCTTTCATCCGGTCCATCCTATGCCACCATCTTGCTTTCTCTCCCTTACTTAGTCTGTCTCCCCTCTTCTTTCTCCTCTGCTCTCCGCCGTGCACAAATTCCTGTAAACTTCTTCCACAGAGCAATTTGCTCTCTCCTAGTCTAGCTCCAGACTGTTCAAGCTATCTCCAGAGGCCTTATCTTCTTAGCCAAATGCTCCCATTAAGGTGGTAGGCAGTCTCCTCCCTGAAAGGAATTCCTGGCTAGCTCTTAAAATAACTGCATTTTCCTCTGGGCTGTGCATTATAAGAAAGCTCTGACTCATCCCTGCAAATATTCAGGAGAAGAAACACAAGGACAACTAATTTTGTGATAAGTACCATAAGAAAACATGAAGGGTCTACAACAGATAGGAATATTGAATCAGAATTTGGAGCCACTATTCCTTGGGAGCAGAACTTTGAGGAGATTCTGCTTTCAAATTCACCCAGGAAAGGATCAATGAAAGGACTGATTCATAGACAGGTAGAGTTGGAGACGAACCTCTATCTCAGTATCTTCATAAGCCCCAAAGCTCCTGACTTTTCTCAGAAAGTTCTGTGTGGGAACACATAAATGGTGCAGTGTGGGTGACTGATTTCCTCTTGCAGACTGAGTTAGAACCTAAGATGAGACAATGAGTTGCTATTTGGATGGGTAGAAAGAATTCCAGAAACTGACAAGAAGTCAATTGCTTTCCATTTACTCCCAGCTTGAATATGGGATACAAAGCATCTCTCCAATACCCATAAGCTTCAAGCCACTCAGGACTATATGGATAATAGCATGTGACTTACATGCCCCCATTAGATCAAGAGCCTTAGCAGAATATTAAAGACCCAGATTCATGAAGACAAACAGAGGATGACTCAATTCATTGGCAAATTCATACACATCCTAACCCTAACAGGATAAGTCAAGCAGAAGAATTTTACTTTAAAGTAGGTGGCTATTCAATGAATTTTTTTTCTGGCTCTCTGGCAAAGTAATGATAATATCTAAGCAGATGATGAAAATAAGCCAACTAGGTTCAAGCCTAACCAGTAATTTTTATCTTAGTTCACTTCTGGAAGTGTATATTCAATGTTTACTATGGCCAACTCCATGGGAGGCAAAAGTGAGAATTCCCATCTCCATACATTGGGATAAAATCACTGCATCAGGCACCTGGGTGGCTCAGTCAGTTGAGCGTCCGACTTCAGCTCAGGTCATGATCTCACAGTTTGTGGGTTCAAAGCCTGCATTGGGCTCTGTTCTGACAGCTGAGAGCCTGGAGGCTGCTTACATTCTGTGTCTCCCTCTCTCTCTGCCCCTCCCCTGCTCACACTCTGTCTCTCTCTCAACAATAAATAAACAATAAAAAGTTTTTTAAAAAAATCATTGCAAACTGTTTGAGAGATACTTGAGTGGTTAATTTTATTAAAACTCGGCTGCAACCAATATCACCCAGCTATAATACGATTGCCCTATCAAAGACATGCTAGACAAAATTTGCCCACGCACAGAGGAAAATGTTGCCTTTCAAGGGACCTAGAAAGAAAGTGACTTATAATTGGTCAAATGTTATCCTTTAAATCACAATAGATATGATTTGATGAATTCATACTGAATTCATTCACATAGTCAATATATGATAATAAATAGCAAACATTTTTATAATGCTTTCTGTAAACCAAGCACTGTTATAAGACCTTTTCATATACTGACACGTGTATTCATCACAGCAAGGCTGGTAGGCAGGTACGACTATTATTCCCGTTTTATAAGTGGGGAAACCAAGACTTGGAGAGATAATATAACTCACCTGTGTCCACACAGATAACAAGTTGTCAAACTGGCATTTGTATACAGGGGGTCTGGCTGGCCAGTCTTTTACACTTGGCTTCTGTGCCCTAAGCAGCTTCCACTAAATGTGGACCTACTGCTGATTCAAAGCAATGTTCACAATAGCAGCACCAAAAAATGAGAACTGGCTTCCTGTAGTCTGATTACCCACTAAGTACCTGAGGTTTCAAGACACACGAAAACCTCACGAATCCAACCTACCTGTAGGGAGGGCAATGGCCAAATTAAGAGAATTTGCATTATGAAGTATTTTAGAATGTACTGCTTTCTTACTTCCAAATGCATATAATGCCTTCAACCACAAGCCCTTAAGTGTGTCAAGTACAGGCTCCAAGGACCTGCTTAAATAAACAAATAATTATGATTTGCATACAACGTTTCATATGCCAGAATATTAAAAATAATTTAACACATTCCCTATACTCCTACTTGGGACTATTGCAAACCATTGCTCCCTTGAAAATACCAGAGTAAATATCAGCCTGGCCAAGTGAACTAGTGTGTGCTTCAAATTAATTGAGGATGCATTAGTGAGATTATACTGCAGCCAGAACAGTGGTTCCATATCTCTAACCTAATCCATGAGATATTGCAACACTGGAAAATATATCTTACTCAACTTCATCTTGCATTTAAGCACCCTCTTTGACATAGCCAGTTGGCAACCAAATACAAGCATATTTGTACTTGAATCAAGACGCTGGGTAGAGTGCATTCCTCCAACTCTCAAAATGCAATTCTCTCTTCACTTATTAACCCAGCCCTTAACTTGCATATAACAAACACTTGTTTGTGCACTTGTTTAATTGTTGCTTAATAATTCCCTTTTTCTCTCCTAAGCCTCCAAAGACTAGGTATATCCGACACAGCTGGCTGCCCTCTGGTCTTCCTCTGTGGCAAGGCCAGATCTGTTCAGATAGCTACCCCTCCCACACATAACCCAGGATTAATCCTAAACTGATTCGAGCCAGTGATAGATTTAGGTGTGTAGGTGAACAAATGTCAACTGAAGGGATGCTGGGCTTCTGTGTGGAAGGATATACAAGGAAGAGAGAGGCTCCTTCCATTTCTATTGGATGTTACTGTGTCCAGATATAGTGTCTGGAATGACAGCAGCCGTTTATGACTATGACATCAGCTAACCTGAAAATGACAGAACAGAAAGGTGAGACGGAGTGGGGCCAGGCTTGATGTTAGTGAGCCATCAAACCAACCAACCACAGAACCCCTCTACTTTCAAACCTCTGGTTATATGAAATAATAGATGTCCTTACTGGTTTAGCAACTTGAGTCAGGGTTTTCTGTTGCTCATGGCTGACAGTAGCCTAAAGGAGACTGCAGAAAGCATGATTATATAATTCACTTTAATTAATTTGTTCAACATGTGCTAACTGAACATCCACTAGCCCCAGGCATTGTTCTAAAACTTGGGGCCAGACCAATAAATAAAACAGACAAATCTTTGCCCTTATCAACATAATGTTCTAGTGGGAAATTCACTTCGTGTTATGCCTTATACACTTTCTGTGATGCCTTATATACTTACCACAGCACAAAATGGGGACAGAGAAGTCATCTAACCCTGGAAGGATGGGAAGAAAGATGCATCTATTATCCGTCAGGACTCGTTTCAAGGGCTATCTCATTCAGTCACCACAGCTGCATGGTGGGGCTGGTGTTATGGCCCCATTTTGCCGATGAGGACGCTGGTGCTCAGAGATCATACATGGCAGAGTCAGGATAAAAATCCAGATCTTCAACATCAACTCTGATGCTCTTTTGGCACTAGTGCTACATTAAGCCTACAGGCTAGTGAGTGGGTCAACAGTAGGAGCAGAGTCAGAGACCCAAGGGATCCTGGTGTGCTGTCAGACCAACACAGAGACATCATGTGCCCTGTGTGGATTGTGAATAGGATGAGGCAGTAAAATTCAGGACAATCCCAAACAGATGGACATCTGGCATTCGTGAGATAAGCACTCAGAGCTTTTGATGAGTCAGTAACAGTGCAGGAAGGAGCAGAGGTGAGTCTGTGATTTCTTGGCCTGTCAGCTCTGAACCAGGCTGTCCTGCAAGGGATGTGACCCTACCCTCTGTGGAAGATAAACACAAGTGCTCCTGGATCACGGTTAGGCATACAGAAAGGGGGAGTTCACTTGAGAGCCGTATGTTTTGCAATAATAATGCACAAATGAATCCTTCCCAAACTTTGGCTTGGTGGGCTGCTTAGTGACATAATGATGGTGGCTTCCATTTAGTGAGCATTTAATGTATGCCAGGCAATGTTCGAAGTCCTGTAGGATCACATTATGAAGTTAATTCTACTCTTAGTCTTATTTTTGCAGATGAGGAAACCAAGGCACAGAGAATTTTAGTAACATTAGTAATCATGAAATAGGAGGCAGACCTGGGACTCGAACCAAGTCTGTCTTCTGACTGTTGTCCTCTCCTCTGTGAGGGTTTATGGAGCTTTCAAGACCCTGTGTGCTGAAATTCTCCACTCTGATTCAGGACAGTGCTTCTCAGCCTGTCTAGAGTGAAGAACCGGTTTGGCCACTTGTTTGTTTCATCCAGTCTTCCATGGACTGATACGAAGTTCTCATATGCTTAGAGATTCCCACTATATAAGACTCAGAGCCCAACCTGCTCCATATCCTGTAAGATAATCCTCTGACCCCTTCTTGGATGGGGTGGCAATGTCAAGTCACTCTGACACCTTGAGATCTAAACACTTCCTCTCAATTTATGTATTTGTCTCGTTGTGGACCAGTAGTAAACAGTTCACAGACCGGCACTGGTCCACAGACCACACTTTGAACAGAACTGATAGAGGACACTTCACCTGCAGCCCGCTAATCTTGCAAAGGCAAGGAGGCCCCTTAACAATGATTAATGTTTGTTTGCACACGTACATCGCAGAGAAGGAAAGCCCGACACTAAAAAATCCAAATGAAAAAGGAAAAGAAAGGAAGCAAAGACATTTACAAAAAGGTAGTTCCCAGACCTAAAAGCATCTTTGATACTATAAACCAATGTGATACAGCTGTCTAACAGTAGAAGTCATTCGCTGGAATAGTATACAGTGCTTGGAGGAATAGACATAATGCTAAATAGAAAACAAGAGTAACACACATCCAGGATAATCCCAATCTCTAACACATCAAAATATGCTATCAAGAAAGGACTCTATAAAGTATCTTGTTTCTAATTGTAATTTGGTAGATGATTTTAGCTAGCATCAATGTTTCTTCTTAACATACTTATAAATATCTCCTTATTTTAAGAAAAACATTACGAATTCATTCTCATGAAGGTGTAAATGATAATAACCAATAATATTTTCCAGGGAGCATTTACCTTTTAATAGGAGACATAGTTAGCCAAAAGGAATGAATTGTCAAATTTCAATTAGCTAGGCATTAGGAATATTACTTTGAAATCAGGCAACTGAAAGAGGCAGACTGGAATCTCTGATATATATGGCATGCGCCTCATAAGCTTGGTGCCAGATCTTCACTTTCCAAAGGAAAAAACAAGAGTCCTTGTCTACAACAACAAATCATGAGACCAAAACAGAGATCCTGCCTTGGTCACCCACTCTCCATCTTGAGATCATGAATTCAAACCCCACGTTGGGTGTAGAGATTATTTAAATAAATAAAGCTTAAAAATATATACTTAATCCAATTTAAAAAAACACACAGAATAAAACAGTTCACAATGTCTGAAAAATAGATATTAAAAAAGTGAAGCAATGCATTTAGTTTACTTTTTCCTCCTACAACACAGTATTATTTCTGACTCAACAAGAATTTACTGATTGTATCTCTCATAGCACTTCCCACAGTAGGTGTTTAAAATGAATACATTTAATCAAAGTACATTGAGTTCAAATTTTAACCATTTCTTCCTAAGGAAATTTGTGGAAGCCAGTGCATAAATTATGAATGATTTGGTAAATTCCAAAGCAATAGTATATTCTGGTAACTGTTTTATTTTTCCACTAAGCCACTTAAAGCATCTCAGGGCTGAACTACACTATGTACATTAAGTTTTATCACTTTATAATGTATTTAGAACTCAACAGACTCCCTTTCCCCTCACCTCACCATCAGATGATCCACACAGGTCGAATTTGGTGTCAAGCAAATTAAAAGTGTTATTTTATTATCCAAAGTAATTGTTTTAGTATCAGCAGGCCATTATGCTGAATTGGCTATGCTGGTGATTATGCCATTAAGAATGTGGGGCTAACTATTGGTTTAGCTGAATGCCCATGTTTGTGCAAGCCTTCTTTAAGCTCTCCTCTGTGTGGCAAATCATTCTTAACTGGGTACTCCAAATGGTCTGTGTACTTCAGATGTATTTTTCTAAGCCATTAACACATTGAGGCCCCTCCTCCAATCCCCCAAGCGATCATTAATTAACAGTGTAAGAAGAAAGAACCAGGCCTCCCATTGTGATGCGGCTGGGACCAAACCTTTCAGCAATGATCTTGCTCAGAACCAGGCAGTCTTTGGAGGAGATCTCTTATTCACATCAAATATGCTATCACGGGAATGGAGGTGTTGGGAAGGCAGAGTGTTAGAACAGCGATTACATTAAGAGCATGTGTTAAAAATCTGCTGGATATGAATATGTTTCTGAAAGCTGCAAGGAATCTCAATCTTGTAATGAATTTTGAAATGGACTCCTTAACTTGGCCTTCAAATAGCTCCCATTACCTGAGGACTCACTAAGTGCTGAGACCTATATTAGGTGATTCAGGTATCATCACCAATGCTTACAACTTTCTGCCAGGTTTTCTATTTTATAGATGGGGAAAAGCTTAGAGAGGAGAGCCTACCTAAGCCTTATGGCCACCTGGAAGTTATATCAAAGATCCACTTGGTAGGCTTCTATTACATACCGACTCCCTAAAACACCTCCCCGCAGCTCTGAGTTTACAATCTATGTCAAAGGGTAGCCCATCTAAGCATATACCTGAGAACCATGTGATTAATCATAAAACCAGCAAAACCCACAAAAATACTCAGAAACAAACATTGCGAAAATCTGTGACACACACTCACACACAGGGACATTGTCACCTGAGACTCAGAATTGTGAAGTACCCAATTCTCCCCCCAAATTAATCTATACATAAAATGCAATTCTAATGAAAATCCCCTAAGGATCATCTTTGAACCTTTGAAAACTGATTCCAAAATCTCTCTGGAAGAATAAACATTCAAAAGTAGCCAGGAAAACTCTAAAGATGAATAGTAATGAGATATTAAAACATGTGGTTCTGGCACAGAAACGCATGGAGTAATCAAATGACCATAGTAGAGCCTAGGAAGTATACATAGGCATTCAGTACATAATAAAAGTAGCATTTTATATCAGTGGAAATAAGATAAATTATTCAAGAAATGGTTTTGAAAAAACTAGCTAGCCATTTGGAAAAAATAAATAGAGTTGGATCCCAGCCTCATTCTTAATGCGGAGTTAAATTCCAGAGGGATCCACAAAATTACAACAAATGTAAAACCTGGAACTGTAAAAGTAATAGGGGAAAAAAGAATAAAGACTTTTATTATCCAGGAAAAATGGCAGTCTTTCTTATCATGAGTCAAAGGCCAGAAATGAAAAGAGGAAACCTGGTAAATTTTATTTTGTAAAAAAATGCAAAACCCTTGTAATACAAAAAAGGCAAATGACAAACAAAAATATTTACAGCAAACATGATTTGCAAAGAGTTAAATCACTAATCTAAAAACTACTTTCTTCTTTATATTTTCCAACATTGTTTGGTATTTTACAATGAACATGTAGCATTTTTCTACCAAGAAAAATAATGAGGCTGTTTTTATTTTTTAAATGAAACATTTGTTTAACCATACCTATTTCCTCCAGCACATAACTTCCAATATTTGAAGGAACCGAGCGATAACTTTAGATTACACCCTGCAACCTTAACCACAAAGGTCTCAAAGTCGGATGTGCTTAAGAATCACCCAGGAAGGTTTTATTTCAAGGGTAAAGGAAATTTGCCTTTAAAATTTAACAAGCATCTTGATGTGTCTCACCTGTTAATCTCACTTTGAAAGCTACTGTAGTAGCATCTCCAATCACAGCACATTTTAACCTGCGAAAAAGTACACTGAGAGACTATCTTGAATTTAGGAAGAGATGAAGAATGGTCCCGGGCTTCTTAAAGAAGCCATTGAAGAATTGCCTTCTCTGTCTCCCAGCTTTGGTGGCCTCTTAAGATCTGATGTTAAAATGTTGGTCCTAAATAAAACTTATTATCAAAGTTTTATCCTCAAGATCTCTTACATTTTATGCCAGGAAACCAATTCTGGGTATGACACTGTATTCTCCCCAGTTCTATGATGTTAAGTATGAGCTCTGTCCTCTGCAGTTAAATGACCTTTATAGGAATTCAATCTTCTGCGTATAGTCTGAGTTTCATTTACCATATATGTCCTCTAAATTGAAATTAAAAATTTGGATTCTTTATTGGAACTTTCCTGCTTCATCATGACAATATGGTTTTTTCATATATTTGGAATGACTTTGCTAATTTCTATTGGCTCTTTTTCCCTTCCTGAGTTTTAACTTCAATGTTAGGATCTTCACAGGCTTTAAGTATTGAGACACTAGTTCAGTTCACTAGCTATGTGTGGAGTCTTGTCATATCTACCTTGTTGGAATAGAAACTCAAGATTTCAAGTCAATTGATGACATGTCTAGATTTAAATAATGGTCTATTTTGAGAGCTCTTCCTATAATTGGGTTTTTCAAAGGATGTGATGGCCTTAGAAACTGATCACTTTTTCTCTTTTTTTTTCTCTTTTTTCAACTTTTAGTGACAAATAGATCCTACCAACCACATATTTAGGCTTGCAGTCATTTCTCTTTTCATACATGGATATTACCATACTAGATACAAACAATTCTGTTATCTTTTTATATTTTGTCTAACATTGAGTCATTCCTTCTTCACTCATCATTTGATTGGTTTGTATTGACCACCTAGATAGGGTCTAGTTACTTTTCTAGATCATAAGCACATACAAATGTTTGGACATCAATTCTAGGTGGTATAATTTTGTTCTTTCCCAAGCTTCCTCAAGAAGGAGTCAAGTATCACAATCACAACAGAGCTCCAGAAATATCAACTATACAACTACTGTGAAGTTAGTATCAATAATCTTGGCAAACGGCAGTGAAAAAATTCTAGACTGATGTCTTACCAGTCAGGCCCCAACAACTAGCATTACCTTCATGTGTTGCTCATGGCCCCTGGGCAGGTACTTTTGGACCTTTTTGTCTTCGCTGGTGTAAAAATACGTAAGCTTCCAGACGCCAAATGATTATATGTCATGCTCTCCGAGTTGCTATACCTCACACCTGTTAAGGGGCACATTCTTTCACAATGCTTATGTTTTCAAAACAATTTTTACTTTCCTCCTTGAATCTGGGAGTAAATCACCGAAGAAAGACTGCTGTCTGATCAAGGCCTGCATGTCCCCAGAGTCCTAACGGTGATCCGGGATTGCCAGATCATCTGACTCACTTATGTTGTAAGAATTCTCTCAACAACCTTGTGCTTCTGTTTGATATCTGAGAAAATTAGAAATTTATTCTCATGGCCCAGGTTTTGTTCCATGCCAATGAAAATATCAAATCTGGTTTTGTCAGGAGTCCCTCGTGGAGGTCATTGCCAAGAATTCCACATAGGAGGTGATCTCATGGGAAACTATGTTGGAAATCGCCAACGTCAACGTGTGGGGGCAGACGGCTTGCCTCTGTGAGGTCTCAGCAGAGCCTCTGAGACCTCTTGCTTTCATTTGTAAAATTCAAGACTCTGAACAGGGACTGGTATGGCTGACAGGACATCCTTCTTCAATAATTCAATCATCTCATCAAACTCCCTAATCTGAGGCTAGTCACTGGTCACAAGACATGTTATTGTGCCCCATGTTTGGTCCTATGGGAAGTCTGCTTGTGCTTATTTTGTTTGCTTCTAGAGAGCCTCAAACACAACATGGAAAGCCCTGAGCCTAAAAATTGGGCGAATTACATAAAGTTCATCTGTAAGTCAGCACAGACTTAAACCAAGTCTCTCATTCTTTTGAGGAAAATGAGCTGGCTAATAATTCTCAAAGGGTACTGATGTCAGCTTGGAGGGAGGCCTCTAATCAATAGGCCCCAGGGCTCCCTTGGTCTCTAGACATACCCTCAGTCCAAATGTTTTCCCCTGCCACTGACGAGGACATGGCTGGCATGCTTATCAAATCCTATGATATTTATTCAGCGTCTGAATCCAAGAAACAGGACACTTGACATCCAACTCTGCAATATTCTTCAGAGAAACGATTTAAGCAGTGTCTGTTCAGCCTCCAGCAGAGATAGGATTTAGTTGCATATGCAGAGTAATTATCAAAAGATTTATACTGCCTGCTGCTGTTTTGTTTTCTTCTTCATTCTCATTCGTATCTTTTTTGGGGTGGGGGGAGTTGACTACAAAGTATATGGAGTCTTGAGATCACAATAAGTGGCCCTGGTAGTTAGTTCCGGCAAATTACAATGAGCCACTATCCTATCTTAAAGGAACACCCTGAGATATCACACAGTGATCCTTGGCACACAGAACAAAAGATAAAGTCCTTGCAGGCAAGTTCAAGTCCTGTAGCTCAAAGGCCATAGAATTTTAGAAGTGATAAAAAATATTAGAAATTACGTAGCTCATATGTTCCATTTTAAAATTGAGGCACTTTAGGGGCGCCTGGGTGGCTTAGTCGGTTAAGCATCCGACTTTCGCTTAGGTCATGATCTCGCGGTTCGTGGGTTCGAGCCCCGCGTCGGGCTCTGTGCTGACTGCCAGCTCAGAGCCTGGAGCCTGTTTCAGAGTCTGTATCTCCCTCTCTCTCTGACCCTCCCCTGCTCACGCTGTCTCTCTCTCTCTCTCCTAGAAATAAATAAAACATTAAAAAAAATTTAAAAAAAAAATTGAGGCACTTTAAAGGTATAGGATTTCCCGGGCTTTTGAATGCCCCAGTGCAATTCAGATTTAGAGTCTAAGTGAAAGTCCCCCTCCTTCCCTATATCTCACTCTCTTTATGCTCCTGGAATGCCTGCCTTGGTGCCTCCTTGGAAGTAGGCTGTGCTTCCCTTTCTGCTCCCTCTCCTCCGTGTGAGCCATTCACACCAGCATTCCCACAAAGCTTCACCCTCCTGTTGTGGTTTCCTCTGTCTAGAAGGCCTTCCCTGTTGCTATGGAAACGGTTCCCTAATCATCTTCCAAGACCCAGGTCAAATAAACTTTGAGGAAACTATTTACTCCATCAGAGTTAGTTACTCATTGTTCACTTTGCCCGAATTATGTGAATTTTCAGACTGGTTTACATCCCCCTCCCGACCCCCCCTACTCTGAACTGCTGAGAGAAGAATTAAATGTCAGCCATCTTGAATGCCCAGCCACAGGTAGAGCCAAATATATCCAGGTATGTAGTGGACAATAAATGGCCAAATTAAAACAAACCAATAAGCAGTAATAACAATAAAAACCACCTTAGGCCAGGCCCAACTCCATAAATCTGTAGAAGCCACAAAGCTAAAAAGACAAAGCCTTTGCTCTCAAGGGGCTTACAATCCAGTGGAGAAGTCACTTATAACTTGTCAGCAAAGATTTGCTGCATGACAAATGACGAATTAACGTGATTTAATTCCAATTCTCCCATATTGATAGACTGTTACAAAATTCAACTGATCTCAGTGTGTATTGTAGAGCAATCGCTTTTTATCTTGACTAACAGGACTTCCTACTTTGTAATTTGACTTCCGTACTTCACTGCATTTATCGCAGCCCCCAGGGCTGGGTTCTCAGCATAAAGCTGTGCAGAAAACATGGTGGGAAAATTCGCTCACACACGTTAGAAGTGTCCCCCATGATAAACCATTGTATTAGCCTGGTGTGGGAAAATAGGTACACATATGTTAGTTGGAGTGTAAGACAGCATAATCATTCTAGTGACCAACTTGGCAATATGTATCAACGTTTTAAATGCACATCTTTTTGTCTCAACATCTCACTGCTAAAAATTTACCCAAGAAACATAGTTGCACAAATCTGCAAACACAGAAGTATATTCATTGCAGCAATGGTTGAAATGTCAACATAAATTTAAAAATTATTACATCCATGCCCTGGAATTTCATGCAATCCTCACAAAGGATGCAATAGATGAAATGAGCTGGGGAGAGACGTTCAATATATTTTTAAAAATAACAGATACAAATATTTGTATATGTGTAAAAATTACTAAAAAATATAAAAAATATTAACAGATCATAGCAACGGATGGTATAGAAGCCAGAAAGAACCAGGAGAATTTTATTTTTTAGTTCATATTCTTTGGCAGTGTTTGAATTATTTTACTATAAAATATATCACTTTTGTGATTTCTAAAAGTGTCTCCCATCTTCTTACCACCTTCTTATCTATTTCAGTTTAGCCAACTAGATTTTTCTCAGGACTGTAGTTATTTATTCCACGTTAACTCTGAAACTCATACGCATCCCTCAAACTTATTCTTTCTAAACCACTCTTTCACTTTAAACATGACCTTTCCCAGGTCTGTAGTTTATTATCAACCAAATGAAACCATCAGTCCATGGACCCCCAATCCAGGTATTGAATTACAAAAGTACATTTGGGGAAGAAAAAAAAAAAAAGCTAACTCAATTGCATTAGGGAAAACGTCAACAAACGTTAGCAATGTCATAGTGGCAGGAGGTCAAAGACCTAGGCACTGTGCACCAGGAGTCACAGTGGGACTCAACTGGGGCAGTTCTGGTTCTGCCGTTAGGACCAGGCGCACTCCAATCTCAAGGAAAGTGCATAAGACACCGCCATTATCCCCGGATCATTGCTATGGTAGACCCAAACAACTCCAGTCTGTCGTGTCAATGTGTATTCGGGGAGTCTTTAATGCACGGATCATTGGCAAGCTGCACCATAAAAGCCCTGTAGGAGCCATGGCTGTGCGTGGAGTCAATGCACACTCAGGGACGCCCTCGTGCTTGGATCATTTGCAGCGCATCGTGTCAATGCATACTCGGGGAGCCCTTACTCGGCAGCCTGTGCATGCTGAGGAACAATGTACACCGAAAATACTTATGAAATAGTCGTTACAGTGCATACACAGTATTCACTCTTCTAAACGGCATGTCAGCAAGTTCAGTGTGCGACAAATAACTCCTAAAAGGCACAAAACACTCCTAGAGGTCCAACTTCACACACAGACAGTTGGTCCATGGCATTGCGGCATGGCTGTGGTGGGAGGGAGCGTGGGTCTCTCTTGACAGTGAACAAAGGGGAAGGGACAGTTAGTCCACGCAGTGGAAGCCTCTGCCTCGACTCAGTGTTTCGATATAATCCCAACCATTTTCTGATTATTTTCCTGGGCGTTTGATATTTGAGATCCCAGAAACTTCCCTCTCTCCCTGCCCCGCTCGGAAGCACCTGCAGAGTCAGGTGAGAGGGCGTGGCTAAGGGAAGGCTGCTTAGGTCTTAAGCCTCTAGACCAGCACTGTCCAACAGAAATACAAGCGTCACAAAGCTCATGTGTCATTGTAAGTGTTCTTTGCAGTCTCATTTAAAAAAAAAAAAAAGGTAAAAAGGAACAGATTTAACAGATTTTAATGATATATTTCACACTAAATATCTAAGATGTCATTTCAAAAACCAATACTTTTACATGATTGGGAGTTTCCGTTCTTTTTTCCGTAGGGTCTGTATTTTGCACTTAACAGCACATCTCAATTTAGACTAGCCACATTTCAAGTGTTCACTGGCCACATGTGGCCGGTGGCTGTTCCAGGGGACAGCACAGCTCCAGAAGCCCAGGAAAACGAGTGTCATTAGCTTCAGTGCTCACCAGCCACTACCTATCTCAAAGCAGGTGTGTGTCTGTCTTTCCACGTCATTTCCTTACCTGTGCTGCTGCACCTACAGCCTTTTCTTAGCGGTCGGAGTGGGTGGATATGTTTTGGTTTTGTAATCATAAAAATGACTACAAACATGCATTCAGAAAGGGCAGAAAACGACTTTAGGCCAAAGTGACCATGTCAGCGTTAGGTTCCTCCTCGGAGATGGAGATAACGAGAACGGGGTGGGGGGGCTGCCGGGGGAAGGGAATGGTGCCAAGAGTGAGGGTGGTGGCCTCACTGCCACCAACTTCTTCCCCGTTTGTGCTGTCCGCCTGGCAGCGGGGCGTGCGTCTCGCGGTTTGTGGGGTCACCGGCAGCCAGCCGGGTGGGGTCGCTGGTATCTGAGGCTGAGCCTTCCCGGAGACACAAAGCGGGAGAGAGGCGGAGACAAAGACACCGGGAAAGAAAGGGAAGAGGGAGAGGGCGGGGCGCGGGCCGGGGCGGGAGCGGGAGGGGTGGGCGCGCGGGGCGCCGGGCAGCGGCGCCCCTGCAAACAAAGCGCCCGCGGCGGTCGGGGAGGGGGGTCGGGCGGCGCGCGCTCATCCGGGGACTCGCAGGCCGGCGTGCGGCGGGGGGCGGGGGCGGGAGGCTGGGCGAGTCGGGCAGGTCTATTTGAATATCAGGCTCTGGCACACTCCGGGCGCCGCTGACAACTTCATTACCTCCGCGTATAAAAATGACTGCCGGCGAATGCAAATGGCTCGCCCGTCTCAGCCGCCTGCCTCGGCTCTGCCGCCGGCTGCGGGCGGAGGCCCCGGGAGCCGCCGCCGCCCGACCTGACGAACCGCCCGCGGCAGGGCCGCCGCCTCCTCCCGCGCCCCCGCGCCGCCGGGACCCGGCGCCCCCGCCCCGCGCGGGCGCTGAGGGCCGCGGGGGAGGCCGGTTTCGGGAGAGACTCGGGGGTGGGGGCGGCTGAGAACTGCTGATCTACTAAGATGTGCTCGTGAGTGTTAAGCAAATGCCCTGCCTCTTAACTGTCGTCTCATTAATGTATGGAAACGCCGGGAAAACAGGGGACTCGGTGCGTGGGATTCGTAACCTTGAACCCTGATGGAAGAGGTTGGACCCCAGCCGGCCCCGACCGCCCTGCCTGGTGATTAATTTGCACGAAGGCATCCCTACCGCCCCATTTGCGCCTACTGAGCAGGCAGGGAAGGGGGTGTGCTGCTCCCCGCACCCCAGGCCTTAGCGTGCACCTGCCCCCAGGACGATGCCGCGTCATCCTGCAGAGCCCCTGTCCCCATCCAGATGGCAAGAGAGGCAAGTCTTTGGCCAGAAGGAAGAACAGTCCTTGCAGGGCCTCCCTCCTTCCTTGGGCATATAGAACGAGAGGAGGACTCGCTCCCTGGCAAGAAGTCACCTCTTGCCTTGTGACGGTTCCAGTAATTCCATGAGGACTCCTCGTGAGCTCCTCTAGGGCAGGAGTTAGGTCATTTTTATTAGTCACATCCACAGCAGTAGTAAACATCTGCTAAGGGCTTAAAATGCACAGACTATATACCTACTCCTTTATCTAGATGAGTTTATTTTGGCCACAACGACGCTACTGCTCTCCTAGAAAACCAGGCTTAACGGAAGCCTCCGCAGGGGCCCAGGGTGACCCACCCGGAATGGCTGGAGCCGGGATTGGGACGTAGGCCTGTCTCCCAACAAAGCCTGTGCTCTCAACCACTCGACCATATTCATTTTATGGGCCTTTCTCTCCCTGCCCCGCCCTGCTGGACTGCACGCCCTCCCCTCCACTCCTCACCCCTGTCCTGGACGGTTCTCTCCCTCGTGGCCCACGAGTAAGTCCTAAATCTGTTACAATCAACCCCTTCTTTTGTCCCGGGCTTGGTTCAGAAAAGAACACATGACCAGTCCTGGCCAGTGTCCTGGGAGGGGACATCTCCTGGGGGGCTCTGGGAAGTGCTTAAAAAAGGGACACACAGAGGGATTCCCATTTCTTCTGCTGGTTGGTATCTTGGTGCTGTGTGTAGTTTGACAGCACCTACCACCTGGTAACCGTGAGGGTGCCGGCCAGCAAAACCACCGTTTGTGGAGACAGATTTGCAGGATTCAGTAATGCAGGCAGAGAGAGTCCAAGGCCCCAGCGAGGAGTTCGGGGAGGGGGGTCCCCACAGGACCAACCAATAGGGTCCTTGGCTTCACACAGGATAGAATTTCAATGCAAGGCAAAGAAAGTGAAAGGAGAGTTTGTTGACTAGCATGAGTGACAGAGAACAGTAGTGTTCAGAACTCCCAGAGTGTCTGGGAGACTCTGGAAGGAAAGTAGGGTGAGTCGCGTCCTCACTTGGGGCTAGGGGCTTATGCTGGAAAGAGGTCTAGCGTATGTGTTCCTTCAGGAATTCCAGGTAGAATCTAATCAAAGGCTAGTGTCCAGTTCCAAGCAAAATATGGAACATGAGTAAGTAGTTCCTAGCAGAAAAACAGCAGAGATGGAGCCTTTCTAAAACGGAGTCCCCTCATCAGTACACAGTGAGAGCTAAAGTTTAGGCAAGTCCCATTCTAGCCCCATCTCTCCCAGCAGTGAAATCGTGCTGCCTCATGTTCGTACAGGGTTATATTGAAGTTAAGCCCTTTGGGGGATGAGAGAATTAGAAAGAAGTAAAGAAATGAATAACCCCAGAAATTTGGTCACGTCTCTTCCCTGTTCTCTTTCCCCTTCTTGATCAGTAAAATGACTGAAGTGTCTGGTGCAGACACTTAAAATGAGACCTCGTCCTTCAGCTTCTCTTCCTGGGTACTCAGGTCTAATCTCATGCGGTCTCAAGGCACTAAGTGGCTTTTCCTAGACTCCCTTTTTTTCCTTCAAGACATTCCTCTACCTACATAGACATCTCTTCCCTCTGAGCATCAGACCCTCCATTTAACTGTCCTGCACATACACATGCAGGTGTCTGAGCTGGACCTCCTTTGAAATGTTGCTTACCAGCCTTCAACTGGTCTCTTTCGAGAATGTGTATATGGTTTTGGACATTTTCGAAAACAATGGCTATTTAGCCAGTCACTCACTTAGTAGTTTCCTTTGGCAGACGCTTTAAAACACAGAATCCAAATTAGAATGGAAAATTGATTTTTATTGTTTTATTAGAACCATACACACTTTTGGGGGCCAGTTCAGCTTCATGGGATCAAGCCCCACATTGGGCTCTGTGCTGGGAGCGCAGAGCCTGCTTGAGATTCTCTGTCTCCTTTCTCTCTGCCCCTCCCCCATTTGCACGCTCACACTCTCTTTCCCCCTGTCTCTCTCAAAATAAATAAACTTTTAAAAATGCACAGTTTTCATTAAAATATGCAAAAAACTGTATAAAATACATACTATATGCTTTTTAACAGTCCATCCAGAATCAAGTATGGTGCACAGCTCAAGTATCTCTAATATTTCCCACCACTGAGGAAAAGAAGCCCTCGTACATCAGAAAGACATTCAAAACATGTGACAATCTGTAAGCAGATTGTCTAGCCTTATCTGTCTACATCTTATACACCTAATCATACTCTTGCATTTCCCACACACTTTAGTATGCTCACTGCCCGCACTCTCTAGAATGACCCTTGAACCCCATCTCCAACTATCCTTTCCCATTTCTCACATTTAATGACAGAAAATTTTGTTACCTAGTATTTGTTCTCAGTTATATTTAGCCTATGTTTTGAGTTCATTGACACCCAGTATTCTTAAAATAAGGTCCATGCCCAAATAGCATAGGCCTTAAATATCCTCATGCAAACAAATCAAATAGGTGTTATAAATATTATCAGCAGAATGTATAAACCTCACTCCCAACTTAGATGTGATAAAGTTTCTTGCACTTCTTGTTTTTGTTAGGACAACTTTAATGTAAGTCATAGAAAAGCTGTCCCTACTAGTTCAAGTAACAAGGAAAATGTAGTGTCTCACGTAGGAAATCTCAAAGTGGCAGGTGCTGAGGCTGAGTGATTCCATGGCTCCATGATGTTGTCAAGGACCCACGCCATCCTTAGCTTGTTGACCTTGCCCTTAGCTGGTTCTCCTCGGGGTCTCAAAATGGCTACCATAGTTCCAGGCATCACCTCACGACCTGCTAAAGACAACCAAAAAAGCGGGACTGTTCTTACCTTTAATTTCTTCTGAAGAGCAGGAAAATCACACCAGATGCATCTCAGATCTTTCCTCATATGTCATTAGCCGAATGGGATCACATGCCTATCTCCAAACTTTTATGGGCAAGGGTGATGAGATTATCATCACTGATGACTAACCAGGATTTATCCCTCAGTTATACTGGGGAGACAGTGGAGGAACAGGCAACGGATAGGACAGGCAACATCAAAACAGACACAATTTTAGTCAGTCGTCTACTCTGCATACAAACCGTACCAAACTTACCAACTTAAAAAAAATAATTTGTTGGGGCGCCTGGGTGGCTCAGTCGGTGAAGTGTCCGACTTCAGCTCAGGTCATGATCTCGCAGTCTGTGAGTTTGAGCCCCGTGTCAGGCTCTGTGCTGACAGCTCGGAGCCTGGAGCCTGCTTCAGATTCTGTGGCTTCCTCTCTCTCTGCCCCTCCTGCACTCACACTCAGTCTCTCTCTCTCAAAAATAAATAAATATTTAAAAAATTGTTTTTAAGAAAGTAATTTGTTTTTCTCAATATTCTAGACAAGGTGAGGAAAGGGGTGATTTCCAAGGAGGAAGGAAGGATTGGTGGGTAGGCCGGTGAAAACATCTCTTTCGTGCAACTTAGGATGGTTTATTTGAAAGTTAGAAATAGTCACGTTTAGATTATTCTTGTAGTTGTTCTTTTGACAAAATATGTGTTAAAAATGGTATATATTAGGGGCACCTGGGTGACTCAGTCGGTTAAGCCTCTGACTTTTGATTTTGGCTCAGGTCATGATCTCATGGTTTATGAGTTCAAGCCCCAAGCCGAGAATCCCAAGAGGGATTCTTGCTCTCTCCCTCTCTCTCTGCCCCTCCCCTGTTCTCTCTCTCTCTCTCTCTCTCAAAATAAATAAACTTTTAAATAATATTTTAAAATGGTATATTTTAATTTAATCAATAGCAGATTGGCTAAATTCAACCAAAAATTTTCTTAGTGGGTGGTAAATCATGTTTGTTCTTTTGCATTATTTTCTTCTAAATAAGTAGCCATGTTATATACTCCACATAGGGGGTTTTCCTTTAATAACATTAATGCTTGACTGAATTAAGCCATTTCTGCCCTACATTCTTTAAATTGTAGACATCTGAGAATTAAGCTCAGGAGGATAGCAAATAATTCCTTTGATTTTGCAAGTAATTTGATAACTGGACTATTCACCATCAGAATATTACCCTTTCAAAAACCTGTAAATCACAGAAGCTTTTGAAGATAACATTATTAAATAACCACTCCTGTTGTTTAATCAGTGCAGGTAGCAAATCGCAACCTAATATTCTTCGTTTTGTAATGCTACCTCCTTGCCCTAAATAGGCCTTCCAGTTCTCTTTTAACTTTCATATGTGTGAGGCAAGAAATTCTTTAGTGGTGGCTATAGTTAGATTCGTATCGTTTACTAAAATAATACACAGGCTTCCTTTTGTGATTATATCTTCCATCTTCTAATAAATGTATAACTGCCTCTCGAACAATACCCAGTCAGATGATGAATGTCCGTATAATAATACTACCTCCCCCCCCTTTTTTTTTCAAGGAGCTCATGGAACTGCTTGCACAAAATTAGATGGGTTTCAACATCATCTCTGTGAATCGTAGACCACAAAAGCCAGAATGACAGCCCTCCAATATGGTAAGTGGAGAAAATGAGGCCCTGGCATTTAGAGAACTTTTTGGAAGTTGCCAGGCTAGTCAGTGGCCGAGTAGGATCTCGTCATCTTGTTTTCCGGTTACGTGTCCTTTACACCACACAATGCTACTGATGATTGACGTTAAGGACAGAACTCACTCTAACCAGGTTATCAAGTCAAAGTCCTTAATAAGAGTAGGTGGCACCCTACCAGCCCGGTTCCCCAAGGGGCGAGGTGTAGACTCTATCCTCCGGGTGCCTCCCCGGTCCAGCACTCCCTACATCCTGACCCACAGGATCCTCAGATCCCTGTTTTCTTTTCTTTTCTTTTTTTTAAATATTATTTTTTTTTAAATGTTTTATTTATTTCTAGGGGAGAGAGACAGCGTGAGCAGGGGAGGGTCAGAGAGAGAGGGAGTCACAGACTGAAACAGGCTCCAGGCTCTGAGCTGGCAGTCAGCACAGAGCCCGACACGGGGCTCGAACCCACGAACCGCGAGATCATGACCTAAGTGAAAGTCAGACGCTTAACCAACTAAGCCACCCAGGCGCCCCCTCAGATCCCTGTTTTCATTCGCGTCCCAGCAGCCCAGGCCAACCCAGGGTGCAAGGAGTGTCCCTGACAAGGTGCTTCTCCCCTGCACTCCCATTCGGCACAAGAAGGGACAAAGAGAAGAGCACAGCCGTATCGCGTCACTGGCCATCATGTCGCCATCACGGGGAACTGAAAGCCAAATTTTAAGAATAGAGTCTTTCACTTCCATCATGAAAGTAGGCTTTTACTTCTCAGTGTTAGCTGAATTTTCCCCTTTCAGTAATTGTTTGGATTTAGAGCCCCTGGGGCCTGTATTATTTTTTTCAATATGGAATTATTTCATTTGTGGCATTTACTCAAACCCACAACTCATTTGTTCATATCGTACATTTCTTTTTTTTTTAATGTTTATTTACTTTTAAGAGGGGGGAAGGGGAAAGAGAGAGAGGGAGACACAGAATCCGAAGTATGCTCCAGGCTCTGAACTGTCAGCACAGAGCCAGAGGCAGAGCTTGAACGCTTGAACCGTGAGAACATGACTCGAGCCAAAGTCGGACACTTAACCGACTGAGCCTCCCAGGCACCCCCATATTGTACATTTCTAAACAGCAGGAAGGAAAATGTGCTCCAATTTAGTAATATTTTTAAACAATTGAAGCACAACTAAGAACATGAGGCCTAATTCTTCCTCTTCGTCCCTTGCCTCCTCTTCTTTTTTGACCAACAATTGCCATAATCCACTCTAATGAGGTAGACTGTGTTAAGAATTTTCTTCACTTAACATTTCTCATTATTAATAAATTTTACACTGACAACTATATAGTGAACACTTTGGATTTATGCACCTAACCTAATTACATATGCTGCATGTACGCATTTCATTATTTACTTGACAGATTCATTCCTTGATATCATAAATAATTAAACAAGAATCAAATATTAACAATCAGATACATGTTAATTCTCCTCAAATCTGTAGAAACAAACTATATTTTTATCTTCAGTTCAACAAGCACTGATTAAAATTTCTTCATTAGGCAAATTTCATAAGTGAAGTTCTTGATCTACTTTTCTTACTTTCATTGAAAATTAAGCCTGAAACAAATTATTCCAGGATTACGTCATGGGGGGAATGGAATTTAACAGTATTTCTAACAGCCCGTTGGATTCATAATCTTTCTCAAGCACTGCTGTATCTTATATATGAAACATTAATCTGTGTGTTTGTTAGGAATTTTCAAATACAGATTTTATTATAAGCCAGAAGACAGCCCCATACTAGTTGCTGGTAGTACATTACCAGAGCTTCCTTTCCAGTGATCTGATGGTCTTAACCAAACAATTATTTTTAACTTGTTTAAAGAATAATATCTAGGCATTACGGATAATGGAAGAACTAGATTTATTGGGGCCGAACATTTACTCTGAGGTCAAAGAATAGCTGTTGCGTGTTCTGCTTTGATGAGCTGGGTTTGAATTTTTTCTGTTCGTGTGTATCAACATCTTCATTGATCACACTGTTCTCACATTTTATCAAATTTGCTTTGGTAGAGCATACCATACAATTTCATCATTTAAAAAATATTAAAGATTCATAGATAGCCACATTATTCATAATACAAGATTAATGCCAGGCTGACAGGTTTTTGTAAAGATCTGACTCTTTTTTTCTAAGTGCATATACCGTATCTATGTGAAATGTACCTCTGATGTTGCATATTGATTTCTCCCTTCTCTTCTCTTCTGATGCTAAAGAGAGAATATTATGGAATGATTGTCAGGGTTAGTGTGTCTCTGACCTACACATGTACTATTAATAATTTATGAGCCGATTTGAAATACAGCACCAAGAAACCAACTGAAGACCAGTGCCACTGCCTGGAAAGACATACACCTGGGGCTGACAGCATGTGCCCCAGATTTCGAGGTTCCTTTAAAATACACGGAGAGACACAAACGTTTTAGTGCTAGCGCAAACTAGATAAAAGGAAGCCATGCTTCTTTGTTAGAAATTTCAAGTAGCTACATTTCTCTTTTCATCTTATCCTTTCTATGACATCAGATTTCCTTTTAAATTATTTAATTAGATTGCCAAGTGAAGCCATGATGTCTAAAAACATCAGATAATCTAAAATTTTTTTTAATGTTTTTATTTATTTTTGAGAAACAGAGAGAGATAAAGAATCTGAAGCAGGCTCCAGGCTGTGTTGACAGCTTGGAGCCCAACACGGGGCTTGAACTAGGGAATGGTGAGATCGTGACCCGAGCCAAAATCGGACACTTAGCCAATTGAGCCACCCAGGTGCCCCAAAACATCAGACAATCTAAATTCAAGGAATATGGAGGTATATAAAGCAAAAGATCAGGGCTTTCTTCTTATTTCCCTCATGCTTTTACATACAGAGTTTGTCTGATGAGTATGCTTCAGACTGTTCTGCGCTCATTTAAAGATAAAGAAGAGGGACGCCTGGAGGGCTCAGGTCATGATTGTGCGATTCATGATTTCAAGCCCTAGTAGGGTTCTGTGCTGACATCTCAGAGCCTGGGGTCTGCTTCTGATTCTGTGTCTCTCTCTCTCTCTGAGCGCCCCCCCCCCACTCTCTCTCTCTCAAAACTAAAAAGAAAGGAAGGAAGGATGGGAGGGAGGGAGGAAGGAAGGAAGCAAGCAAGGAAGAGAAGATGGGGAGGAAGTGTTCCCCCATCCCCAAAAGTGGTATCACACTCTACATTACTGTGCTGCTGTTTGCTTTTTTCACTCAACAGTATATCAGAGACCTGCCCCGTATCAGCACACACATTTGTAGCTCATATTTTAATCAACAGTATAGTGCTCCGTTTTATAGAGGTGCCGTGCTGCATCTATCCATTCCCTCATTAAAGATTGTTCAGCTGTCTCCGATTTTTCACAATGAAAAAACAGTGCCATGTACACTAAATATATATGCATATGCACTTGCTCAACTATTTTACTTAGATGGAGCCCCAGAAGTGGAATTGTTAGGTCAGCAACTGATTGTTTTTTTAATGTTTATTTATTTTGAGAGAGAGAGAGAGAGACAGAGTGTAATCTGGAGAGGAGCAGAAAGAGGAGACACAGAATCCGAAACAGGCTCCAGGCTCTGAGCTGTCAGCACCGAGTCTGACGTGGGGCTTGAACTCACGAATTGTGAGATCATGACCTGAGCCAAAGTCGTAGATTTAACGACTGAGCTACCCAGATGCCCCTGATTTTTAAAATCTCCTTAATCCAGTCTGCCTGGCTGTCTCAGTCAGTAAAACATGTGACTCTTGATCTTAGGATCATGAGTTTGAGCCCCAATTGGGCGTAGAGCTTACTTTAAAAAATAAAATCAAACCTCTTTAATCCATTAATTACACAAGGATAGGATAAATGACTATCCCTATTTACAATTTGAATACAAGAACCCTTCATTAATAGATTTGCACATAATATTTAAGTACATTTTCTTTAAAGTAGAGTCTTAGAACTTTAACAATATGAAGTAATTTAGGAAAAAATCATTTAAAGTTTTAATTACATTAATTTCATGCGTGAATACCTTTATGTAAAAGCAAACTAAAGTCTAAGTTGTTCCTAATGCTTTAGCAATATGTCATCAAGCCACACATCTGTGTGTGTTTTTTAAAAAATGTTTCTTCGTCTTTGAAAGAGAGAGAGAGCATGAGCAGGGGAGGAGCAGAGAGCAAGGGGGACAGTGGATCTGAAGCGGGCTCCACGCCGACAGCAGTGAGCCCGATGCGGGGTTCAAACTCATGAACCCATAAGATCATGACCTGAGCTGAAGTCGGACACTCACCTCACTGAGCCGCCCATGCACCCCGTGTGTGTTAGTTTTAATATCAACACCCAAAGCAGGCAGTCTTCATTTTAGTAATGCTGCGCATAATGAGTACTCTTAGAGTGTGTTTATAGAGATTGACAACTGTTAAACTCTCGAATGTTTTAAAAAATATATTCAAAGACTCTTAGGTTTAAAAACATTTCATCCATGGAATCTAATTAAAAACAGTATTGTTATGTTTATTCGAAGTCATCACAAGTAAGCATATTTGTCAAATTCTCTGCTGTCCACCTAAATTGTTTGAAGCTTTCTACAGAGTAACGGTTACCTAGCGTGTCTGTCAAGTTCCATTACACGAAGCAGAATATGCTTTCAGAAAAGATGCCTTGCATCCGATGACAGGCACTTCCTATCTGCTAGGTTTCATAAAAATTGGAACATTGATCATTTCATGTAGAGATTTTCTTTAGCAAGAAGATAAAGGGAAACCTTGTTATGCCAAATGAACTTACTAGTCAAAAGTATCCAGGACACTGAAACCTGGAAACTAGTTAATGGTTTGTAACAAGTCAGAAATAAAGATGTTCACCCAAGAAAATGACATTAAGCAGCACTGGCTACAAGAGAAAAGAGCAGCCTGTCAGATTCGTGCAAGGGCTGTGGTGACAGGTAGACAATAAAATGGGATGACACCCGTTCCTCTCGCTGGGGGTGTTTTCAACAGCTTTCTCTTGAGAGTTTCCATGCACTTCCTTTGTAGGAGAGCTTCCCTCTAAAATGGCAGCATACCCGCTGGAGGTCTTATTAAAATTCTCCTGCATTATAAAATATGTTGTATGCGGCAGATGTACCCAAACAGTTCATTTCTTCATTGTGTAAAGGAAAGTGGGGAAAAGTCACTCCTGTATGAGGTGGCTCCTCGGCTGACATGTCCCAGCAATACTGCACCATAGGCATCAGGAAACAGGAAATGAGTCAGGGGTAAAATCTGTCCACAACACCGTCTAAAATGGCAGACAGCACGAATCCAAACAGAAGCAATATGGTACATCATTAATATTTCATACTCGGATGGGCATCCATTATATCTCCAGATGAACTCTACATATGAGCTTAAATCTCCACAGTGTATAGTCCAACGGCACCATTAGGATAAACACTGTTTTCATTTTTAAAAGAAATTTTCTTTCATTTACTCTCCACCACAAAGCTGCCATGGTAAGAGTGTACCTCTACTTACCTCATCGTGGGCTGTACGGGCTGGGCCGTCAAAGAACAGAAAGAAAGCAAAGCACCCAGCTAGTGCCCGGTGAGTTATTTAATAACAGCAATTTCAAGGAATAAACCTACTTTATCTAAAACAATACTATCAATGTTTTTTACTTAACCCTGTCCTACGGTAAAGTTAGAGCATTTCATATATGTCTATTTAAAATGGTATAATACCACTGAACTAATTTCCAATAGAGTAATAGCTATTAGAACAGCTTTCTAGACCATTTTTCTCTTTTAAGAATCCTATTCCCAACATATTTTAAGTTATATGACAAAATAAACATTTCATAACCCTTTTCAGCTAAATTTTTTTTTCTACTAGTGTCATTTCAACCAGTGGGAGGCCTAGATTTTTCACACTGCAGTTCTACATCTCATGTTATTTCTGCTATAGATTAGCTGTCCCTTAGTGAGCCATGAAAGACAAAATCTTAGTGTCTTTAACCCCATCCTGTTTGACAGCCTGTGCATATTTACATGAAATAAAAAGCAAATATTTGTTCTTTTCATACAGCTGTCAGCACACACTTGGGTTGTTTAGAAACCTGTTCGCGCAAACACAATTGGTGTTTAATATGTGACATAGGGATAAAAGGTTAATGATAGGTAAAACCAAAGATTATTTAAAAAGAAGTAAGGAGTTGATATGCCTTTTTGGAACAGAAGGTGATCACGTTACGCCATACATTACGTAGCACACTGACCATTAGAACTTCACTGTTGATTCATTTGATTGTGGATTTAAGAAAACACGGGCTTCATTTCAGTCGTTCACTTACCAGATTATTAACTTTGGGTCCACCTGCAAGGATAAGTATAAGAAAATGTTGTTACCCTAAAATATTTCCAATTAAAGCTGCTTTTCAGCTCTTTCAGGGAATTTTCTTTCTTTCTTTTTTTTTTTTTTGTTTATTCATTTTTGAGAGACAGAGAGAGAGCACAAGTCACGGAGGGGCAGAGAGAGAGGAGACACAGAATCCAAAGCAGGCTCCGGGCTCTGAGCTGTCAGCACAGAGCCCAACGTAGGGCCCGAACCCATGAACCATGAGATCATGACCTGAGCTGAAGTCGGATGCTCAACCTACTGAGCCACCCAGGTGCCCCTCAGGGGATTTTCTAATAGCTAATGGGAACACATTCTGAGGTCAGACAAGCTGAGCATTCCTGATTTTACTGCCACCTACTCAGGGACCCTGAGCGATACCACCTCCACTTACCCAACAAAGCCACGCCTCTGCTTTAAGCACCTGGTGGCTCCCGAGTGTGCAGGAGCAGTGATTTACCAAAAGATGGTGTCAGGGATAAATCTACTTTCCTCCTTCCCCCAGGATATGCGCTGTCCTGGGGACAAATCTCACCTGCCCTCGGACCCCTGAAGCCCCAAGGACAGAACGCCCCAAGGACAGAACTTGTTCCGTCCTGTGGACAGTGTCCCATCTGCTGAACACACATTTTAATAAGTAAACCCTATTTCCAGGGAAATACCTACTGGTATTAACAAGAAAACAGCATCTCTACAAGATTCTCTGAAAAGAAATCCTGTCAGTGCCACTCACTCTCCCTTCAAAGACAAGTCCCTGTAATTACTTTCTCCTCTTCGTTTCCTTGTCTGGATAAAGCAGCAAGATCAGGAGAGCCTAGCCATTTTCCCCAGATACCTTCCCAAATGCACGTCCGCTGTGCAGGCTGGGCTCAGAAATTGCATTATCTGTATTTGTATTAGTAATTCACTGCACAAAGAGAACAGGGGGCAGAGGAGGAGAGCAAGCGCGGAAGCAAACATCAGACAGACAATTGTATGTATGCAAATGCTTGCAGATTTCTGCCAGCATCTCCATATCTATCACCAAGCAACATGGAAACCTATTCATCCCTCATCTTCTTTGCTGCCAACTATGGTTGTGGCTTTGGAGGAAAATATTGAGAAAACGTTGAACTTTCAGCCACCGGGACTAAATCTAACTCAAAGACTACCACGTCAAAAGCTAATGCATAAATCTAATCAGTGATTTTCTGGAAAGACCCAAGATATGCAACCTCCTGGCTACAGAGGGTGGGAAACAATACGCGGGGGGGGTGGGGGTGGGGGGGGAGGGGAGGGGGGAGGGAGGGAATGGTGGCATGCCATTCTCCAACCCAACTGACAGAGAACTGAAATGTTGCCTCTTGGCTTGAGGTTGTGTATTCGCATAAGCAGCCTGAGCAAGAAGGGGCACAGAAAACCGGAAATGAGCAAGATGGAGAAAATGCCTCAAATTCAAATTCATAAGTACAATGTCCTAACTTTCAAATAAATATGCATGATGATTGTCAAATGACAGCAGGACTCGCCATGTAATTTGCTTTGTCTGGAAATCGATTAGTCCCAAATAATAATGGTTATAGAAATTTTCATGACTTTCTTTTTATATATGTATCCTACTCGCTGCAAATCGGTAGTAATACTGATAATTCACCCATATGTATGCATTTCACGTGCAGTGATTCAGCTAACCTTCACAATCATGCTTTGACATAGGGGCAGTATTATACTCATTTTACAGGTAAAGAAAGCAAGGCTCAGATGCTCAGAGATTTACATCACTAATAAATGACAGGACTGGACCTCAAATTCTCATGATCACCTGAGCCCAGGGCTACCACATGCAGCTGCTGAGCAACATTACAAAGAGAATTCATTCCAAGGGTCACAGAAGTGGCCATTTTTTACCTTTCAGCAACATTTGGTCTTGCTGCCCACCCCTGCTTTCTCGAAACCCTCTGCTCTCTTTATTCTTGGGAATTGCTCATTATTGATTTGCCTTCTGCCTCACAGACTTCCTCGGTCTTTTCCAAGATGTCCTCTTCGTTGGGCTTCTGTCCCCTTCTCTTGGCTTCCACCATCAGTGAGCAATCTCATCCACTTCTATTCTTTCGTTTATTCATTCAACAAGTGTCTCTTGGGCATTTCCTGTGTACCACGCCCTGGTCTAGGCACATGCGATAGCACAGTGGACAACAGCGATCTCCCTGCACAGACAGAGTTCGTATTGTTGGGTGGGTACAGAGAAGACAGATAAAAACAATAGGTAAGTAAACTAGATGCAGCGGGGAGTGCTGTGGATAATAGAAAGCAGAGAAGGATAGGGAGCGGCAGTGTAAGGGAGGTGAGACAAGATTGCAACTTGGGGGTCAAGGCAGACCTCACTGATTAGACACTTGGGCAGAGATGACCTCTGCAATTCTCCTTGCAGACGATTTCTGAGTGTCCACCTCTGACCTCTCTCCTGACCCCAACCCCATCCCGGCGCTCCTAAACCTCCGTCTCTTCCTGTACCCACACCCCAAAGTCATCATTGCTACACTTGAATTCATCCTCTCCTTCCCTTCCTCCGGCACCTCCTAAGGCAATAAATGTATCAGGGGGACCTTCGATGCAAATATACTATTCTAGGTACTAAAGGAATACACTGGTCAATAAGACCTATTTCTTCTTAACAGCTGTGTTTAGGCAAATCACAGAGAGAAATGATTAAGGATTTATAAACAGACCTGTATTGGGGCGCATGGGTGGCTCAGTCGGTTAAGCGTCTGACTTAGCTCAGGTCATGATATCATGGCTCATGACTTTGAGCACCATATCAGGCTCTGTGTTGGCAACTAAGTGCCTGGAGCCTGCTTCGGATTCTGTGTCTCCCTCTCTCTCTGCCCTTCCCTTGCTCATGCTCTGTCTCTCTGTGTTTCTCAAAAATAAATAAACATGTAAAGTAAAAACAACAACAACACAGACCTGTGTTCAATTCCATCTCTTCCATCAATTAGCAGCAGGTCCATCTATACAATGGGGATAATGGTACCTACTCATATTAATGTTATAGGGACTAAATGCAACAATATCAGAGAAGTGAGCAAGTGAGTAATTGAATGGATAAATCAGTGAATGGTGTGTTTCCTGCAGTGCTTGAGGTGGGAAGTACTTAAAAGATTTACATGACTTCATCACGGCCCAATCTCTTACCTCTCAGCTCTGTTGTCTTTCACATGGCCTCATTCTCAGCAGGCTCCCCCTTACAGTGCAAGATGGTGTCCCAGAGTTCTGGGCTTGCACCCTCACCCAGCCACTCAGGAAGATGAAAGAGAGTTTCTTTTCTCCATAACTGCACAAAAACCACGGGTCCTGGTAGAGTCATGTGCCCACCCCTGAACCATTCACTTGGGCCAGGGAACCACCGTTGCTCTGACTGGCCAGGCTGGGTGGCAGCCCCCTCTAGGCAGGGAGGTTGAATCAGTTCCACTGTGAACGGAGAGCAGAGAGAGGTGCCCACCGAGGAAAATGTTTCTTGACAAGAATTGATTCATTAAACTAGTTTCAACGAGTTCTTCTTTTGCTCATTTTAAATTCTGTGGCGTCTTGTTCTCTTTTTATTACATGAGGGTACATAAAGCCTCAAACACACATACACCTTTTAACACCCAAAGAGACAAGATTCCAACAGCAGAAGCAAATAAACCATCTTCATAATTTACATATATATTGACTCTCTTCTAAAATCATTATCTCAGCTAATTTTACACAGGTGAGAGAAAAGCAAGATTCGGTGGTGCCTTTCTAAGGCTGCTTCCTTTTGCTGTCCTGGTTTTGTGTAGCAAATGTTGCATTTGCTAAAAACTCAAGGGCGCAAGACTCGCTCTCGCCTTTCACAAGGTATCATCAGTACACAGTTGTCATCATTTGGATTTTACTGGAGTGCGGGAATGTCCTCAGACTTTCCTTGAGTAATTTAACTTCGATCTCTGTGGCCTTTCTCAAGGACGCCTCTCAAATCCTGCGACCTCAAGTGGGGCACTTTCCTCCTCCTTCCTGGGCACACAGCCTCCTGCTACGGACTCTGCCCCGCCTTGCTTATGGCTAGGTGTGGCCGGGTCACTGGGTTCTTACGAAGCGGTGGGTGTGGTGATATCTGCAACTTCCAGATAGCTTCTTAATGAGGTCGAAGATCTGATTTAAAAGAATCCGGCCAGCAATGGGGAAGGCATATTTGGGGCACAAAAATGGTACAAGTTCTACCACATGAAGGTAACTGAAGTGATGGGCACATGGGCGTGTATTATACTACATTCTCCTTACCCGTGGGCATGTTTGAAAACTCTTATTGGCAGATGAATCAAAATAAATTAACTTAAAATTAATTAATTAAAAGGTGCTCGCCTCAATTGTTCTTGGCCCAGCTGTGCTCGCCTTTCCATTGGACTGGCTAGAGATGGGAAGGAATGGGTACAACCTTGGAAAGCACAGCCTGGGCCACTCCCCCCCCCCCACCTCCTCCCCCCCCCCACCAGCCTGGGGCCCTGAATGACCTCCTGGAGTGGGGCTTGCTGGTCTGTATTAGAGAGTGACTGCAAGAGAGATTAATTTCTGACTCATTAGAGCCATTGCACTTTGGGCTCTCTTTATTGTAAGTGTCTCTCCCCAGCTCCAGCTCCTCGTTTACTTATATTCTATTTCAGAACAGTCTCTTTCCTTGAACAGACAGGATACATCACCTGCCTTCTCCAGCCCCTTACTGCTTTCTGTTTCTCGTTGTGGTCAGAAGGGTGCCTCCGCTCACTGCGTGTTCACCATGGGTACGTTTTCTGCTCCTCTGCAGGTCAGGCTGCACGAGCCCCACAGATCCCCAGGCGGCACTAAGCCGACCTTAAATCGCTCACAGCACAGCTCTCCGTCAGAACCCTTGCAAAAATGCCATGTTTGAGTTTGGAGGTCTACTATTTACTACAGCTACGGACAAACTTGATTCAGAAAAGGACCATGAATTCTTACAGCAAAGTTTAGGACAGAATAGTGATGTTGAGAACTTTTTAACAAAAGAATAAAAGGTTAATTTTTTTTTTTCCACATAAAATATGGTTGTATTCTAAACCATCCCATAGGCTGTATCCAACCCGTGGGCCTGTTTGGCCTCTCCCTTCCCAGATCTGGTGACACCATTGCAGGATTTCCGAATTTCTGTGCTTCGAGGACACACACGCTCCAGTGTAGCAATTCCTTCCCTCCCTTGGCTTCCTACCCCCCGCTCCCCCCCCCCCACAGGCTTTTTACACATTTCCCCGGAGCCCAAGGGATCTGGCTATTGACAGGGCTTCAAGTGTAGCATGAGGCACACAGATTTAAAATACTTTTCTTTTTTCAAAATTTTTAATGTTTTTTTATTTATTCTGAGAGAGAGTGTGTGAACAGGGGAGAGGCAGAGAAGGGGAGAGAGAGAGAATCCCAAGCAGGCTCCGTGCTGTCAGCGCAGAGCCCAACACTGGGCTTGAACTTATGACCCGTGAGATCATGACCCGGGCCAAAACCAAGAGTGGGACGCTTCATCGACTGAGCCAGCCAAGTGCCCCTAAAATTAATTTTCTAAAAGGAGTTGTCAACCCTTGCAATGGATTACCAAAGGTCCCAGGCTCTTTCTCCAATGGTCCTTAGAAATCAGGTTGGTTTTCACATAGTGGCTTTAGGTGAATTCCCCTGAAGGTCAGAGGATGAACCTGGTAGACAGACCTACAGAGAGGAAAGTAAAAATGGGATGCGAACTACCCTTTGTTGTCATTGAACGTAAAAAACTGAAAAGTCTTAGGAAGCTGTACCGCCAGGTGGGACCGCAGGTGTCCTCTGCCCGCTTGTGCGCAGGGAAATAGTACAGCCAGCCTGCTGCCGCCCCCTGCCCCCAGCACACCCACATCCACACACACACACACACACACACACACACACCTTCCAGCCCCCCTGCCCCCAGCACACCCACATCCACACACACACACACACACACACACACACCCCAGCCCCCCTGCCCCCGCTCTGCAGATGAGCCCTGGCTGCACGGGCTGGAATGAGTGTGGGTAGGAACCAAGAGGATCAGAGATCGTCTCCAGCAATTTATATGAGAGAAGAGCAAGGTTAGAAAAGAAGAGGGGAAAGGCAAGAGCCAGTGTGGGCTGGGATTTGGAAGTTTGAACAGATGCTCAAATTGTCAGAAGTTTGAAAAAACTGACAAGGAATGTGAGAGGTGTGTGTGTGTGTGTGTGTGTGTGTGTGTGTGTAGAGACAAAGACAGAAAATTGGGGTAAATTAGATTCCTTTGGTGTTTATTTTAGGAGACTTTAGTAAAACTCTAAATTACTCTTTAAAAGTCAGTCTGGGCTTCAGCTTTATATGGGGTTATACGGCAGAGCCACAAACATTTGGAGAAAACTCTAACCTGTCCACAGGGTCCAATATTTCAGCTCAATCATCAACCATGCTTTGGACGTCACTCTACTGATACACACTGCACTAGGCACAGGTCTTATCAGAAACAAGTTGACCAAAAGAAATAGTTCCTCAAAATGTTTCATTGAACGATCTCTTTGATCAATGAAGAAAAAAGTATTCTCAAGCGAGGTATTTATTGTCTTGCCACGCAGACCTCACGAAGGGACAATTATATTGCCATCCCAAGGCGTACTTGAAAAGAGAACTGGGAAACGTGGCACTGTAAACAGAGGGTTCTCATGCACCCTCAGGATGAATAAAGTTTCCAAGTTCAAGGAGCTAAACTTCTCTGAATTACCTGCTGCGTTCTCTAAGCTCTTCTATTTTTTTGCTGGTTCTGCTGCGGGAAATGGAGCCTTCAGAGGATCCACAGGCCTTTTGCCCACCACATGGCAGTAATTCATCACTCACTCTAGAACGTGCTCGGTATTAAACTGTAGGTTGGTGCTGGGTGGCAGCCGGCGGGAGGCAGAAATGAAATGCAGTCCTCACCCTCCAGGAGCTTCTGCCTGAACAGAGGGACAGACAGACGGGTGACGGATCGTGCAGAGCAGGGGGAGAAGGGCTGGCATAAAGTCACGTGGGGATGCGTAGGTCTTGCTACAGAAACACCACGAAAGGGCACCTGACTCGTAGTGGGCGTGGTCAGAGTAGACATCAGCCATCAGCCCAAAGGAGACATACCGTGAGTCCTGAATAACTAGTAGGAACTAGCCAAGCAATGAGGCCTTGGGAGGGGAAAAGAAAAGACCCTTCTGAACAAAGGGACCGTGCAGTGACTTCATCAGCAATTCACACTTGGCCTCACATTGTATTATTATCCTCACGCTACAAACAAAGGAGCGAATTCCATAAGGTTGAGTGACCTGTTCCCACTTATCCTGTAAGCAGTGAAACCAAGATTTAAACTTGGTACCATATTCCCTGCCTCTTTATAGGACTTGCTCTCTGAAGGGGAATCCTTTTTACTGAGTGATAGTCACACATTCCTCACACTGCACCTCAGGGACACCTAGGGTGAAGGCAAGTGCATTCATTCTGGGAAGAGATCCAAAGTATTATAGATTCAAATATCACAGAATTTTAGATTCTCTTCTTCAAATCAGTTTAAGGAATCTGCATACAGAAGCCCCACCTCCACCCCCCCCAACACACATACACTTGAGAGATTCACAGTGTGTATTAACATATGAAAAGCACTGACAAGTCCTGCAGAAAATGCAGGGTTAAATTTTGTTTAACGCAGTGTGACAGAAATGTAACTGTCCATGGAAACCTTCAACTTACCCCCTTTTCTTTCTTTCTTTCTTTCTTTCTTTCTTTCTTTCTTTCTTTCTTTCTTTCTTTCTTTCTTTCTTTCTTTCTTTCCTTCCTTCTTTCCTTCCTTCTTTCTTTCCTTCTTTCTTCCTTCCTTCCTTCCTTCCTTCCTTCCTTCCTTCCTTCCTTCCTTCCTTTCCCTTTCCTTCTTTTTTTTTCCACTATCACTCACTAACACCTTTAAAGACATTCTGTATCCCATTTTCTCACTGCAATGATGAGGAAACTGCAGTCGAGAGGAGTTAGGGGCTACCTTGTGCTATGTACTATGTGCTAGCGGCAGAGCCAGAACTCAATTCACCAGACTTCCCTCCAGTCAACATTCTCTCAGACAAATCATGCTTCAATATGTCCATTCCATACTTCCAGTCTGTAAACAGTACACACAGCACACGAGTTGATAACCTTGTAATTGTCAACTTACAAATTACCCCTTTAAAAAAACACAAAGAAATCCGTAGGTGAGAGCTGAGATCATGTATACAAATTTGAAGTGTGTTTATATACACTATTAATCGCCCTTGTCATGGTTTATATTAGTTATCCAAGTCTTGCTGATATCAAGTGTTTATCTTCACAGCCTTCCCACTGAAATAATAATACTAATAACAACTACTAGCTCTCTCGTTGCTTTCAATGTGAAGGATAACATTAATATATCGATGGCAATTTCTAGTGTTTATCTATGCATTCATTTAAATGGAACCAAAGCTGAAGAAATCACTCGTTAACAAGATAATCATAAAACAAATCTTTGCACCAAGTACTTCATGGCTAGATCAAATCCCATCATCCCCACCCTAAAGGAAAATTCTCACTTTGGAATTTGCTTGGAATCCAGACAGCACAAAAAAGGAAGGGGGTAGAAGTTTGGAATTTTTGTTTAGTTTTGCAAAGATTTCTATTATAAAAATACCTATTATATTAAAAATTAAGTTATGTTTGAATGAAAACATTTTAAAGGTAATATACAAGTTTAAAAACATTTCAAGAGCAGTCAGGATGCAGATTTGAAGAGTATTCATGAATAATAATGCATTAGGAAAGGTCAATTGGGCTTTCTGTCTAAAAAGTTAAATATTCAGTGCCTGCATTCTGCATTTGTTACCAAAGACTTCTTTATCAGTAGAAGGAGGCAAATGATACCCTGAAAATGTTTTAAACGTGCAACTTTGCTTATCTCCCTGTATTAATGATCCTTACAGCAGTTGTTATATTAACCTTATCACCTAGCACAGCAATGGGGGGAAACTATTGTGAAAGGAACGAAAAGAAAAGGCATTTAGTTTAATCTTGAGACCCTTTTTTTCAACCTAGCAATTTTTTGATTTCATGTCAGAGGGGAATGAAATTTAGGTTTTTACTGGGTTTTCTTAAAATCTCAAAAAAGCACTTCGACATTTCCAAATGGGTGATTCATTAAACATCATATGCTGTGAAAGAGGACAGAGATTAGATTATCAGTGAAAGGCTCATTATGTGAGTTCTGGGTTTCGTGAGGTCCATGAAAGAGCTCTGACCAGGAGACAGTGAGTGGCTCCTGAGAAACTAGGCTCTCCTTCAAGGATCTGAATTACTCATTTGTGGATATGACATTACAAGAACTATCATTTGCCCCTCAGAAAACTTCTACATCCTTCTTCATACAGTCTCTGTGTTCACATAGAGGAAGTTCAAAGGCTCTTTTAACTCCTTTTAACTTTGACAACAATACCAAATCCGACCCTAAGACCCCTTACCTTCTCATGCTCTCAAGGTACTTAGGGAATCACCTAACTTTGTGATTGAAATTAATGTTTTCATTCCACTGCGAATGCTTGAGCTCAACACACACACCAGCAGAGTGAAGCCCCTTCGGCTTCGTCAGGCAGGTAATACGCCTCTTTTTTTTTTTTTCTTTTCATTATCCCTTTAATGCAGAGCAGGGCTACTGATTACAAAGAGGCAGTTTGACTCCAGCAATAGGTCTTCTTCACTAATCCTCACTGTCATGGAAATTCCAGCTGCTACAAGAATAAGAGGTTCAATCCATATTTGCCAGCTCTAATATGAAATCTGTCAGAGCCCAAATTAATGAGTTCCAAATTCCTTACATCACGATAACAGGTTAAGACTGGTCAATTAATTACATAAATCCTTCCCGATTCATTGTGCGTTTGCAGCCCAGATTGTGTCTTACATTACTCCACGACACAAGGCCTTTTGGCTCCTGTTGTTCTGCAGAAAGGCCCCATTTAAGCGGAGGCTGCCTGCCACGGCAAAATGTTAAATGTCACACGTTAAATTTGCACTTTTCTGTAATTGCTTTTGTTAAAAAAAAAAAAAATTAAATGAAAGCCCAGGGCTCCCAGCACACCACTATGCAGAGGCCTGGGGTGGTACTGAATGGACCCCCAGGCATGCAAGGAGCTACCCTTCACCTCTAAAGGTTCGCAGGGTCTCTCCGCACCAGGTGCCCAGTAGGGAGTGGAACCCGGAACGCGCCCATTTGTGAAAATGCACCAAGTTTCCCTAGAATCTGTGGCAGCAAAAATGCATACTTGGGCGAGTCTTTTCTTTATGAAAGGATTAAAATAGCATCTTTACATAGCCAGATTCCCTTCTGTCCACCAGCAACAGAGATCTAAAACACGACTGATCTAACCACGTCTTCAGGACCATACATGGTACAAATGAAGGCGTGTGATGCTTGTGTAGATCTTTGCCATCCTAAAAGATGGTGCCGATGGCTTGGCTATTCGGGCTTGTAACTGGTACACATCTACAGAGGGAAAATAATTGAGGCTTAAGATCTCGAAGGAGTTCAAAAATCATTCAGGCCAAACGTTTTCTTTTTTAAAACAGCAAAATGGGCTTGGAATCACAAGTCGTTTGAACTAGACGTAGTACGGTGGACTTCCAGTGTCCTCGAAGCGGGTCTGCACGCCAGCACATTTCCTTGCGGAAGGGGCTTTCAGGTGCCCGAGGTGCTCCGTTGAAAGGACCCAGTCCCTGGTTGTATTTTCCTGCATCATCTCATTGAGGGCGGGGGGTTCTGCGAATACACCAGCGAGCAGACGATGCCCCTAAGCACAAACTGAAATCTACGTGGGGCGCAGGTTCCCGCGGGTTCCTTCGACCTGGAACCCCTAACGCCACTCTCCACCGCGCGGACAAACCAGACCGCAAGCCGCGCGTTCTCTCCGCCGCGCTGGCCCGGCAGCGCCCCCCTCTGTCCTCCGGCCGCCTCGCATCGGCTATGCCACCGGCGCGCGCCTCTTTTTTCCAGGCGAAGAACACAGCCCGGCTTCTGGGCCCTCAGCCTAAAGCGGTGGAGCATCCCTGTTCCTAAACCCCCACACACGCACACACAGACATTAAACTCTGACCCAGGGCCGTTTCTGGACCCGGAGGCACGCCCGTCTATCCCGAGGCCCAGGGCCGCCACCAGGTGCGACTGTCCCCTCCCTCTCCAAACGGGAGGAGGCGAGTTTAAGGCGACGGCGAGTTCGCTCGGCAGGTTTTAAGGTCCTGGGGAGACTGGAGAGGAGAGGGGTTAGCCAATGGGCGCGGTGCGTGCGCCGACATTTGGAGCGCACCGGCTTCGCCCCGGGCTCGCCTCGACCCCGGGGCGCTCTCGGGGGGCGCGCCAGGCCTCGTCGCCTCCAGGCCGGGCGGCACTCCGTCGCCCGCTCTCCGGCCGGCCGGCGGGGTCGGGGGCCGCAGCGCCGCGAGCATCTGCAGAACAAAGACTCGGGTCTAGACGGGACAACGCCGCCGCCGCCGCCTCCCCCGGCTCCGGCGCGGCCGCCCCCGACCCAGCCATCCCCAAGCCCCCCAGAGCGGCGGGGTTGCGGCCCCACGCGCGCTCCCAAACCCAGCCGGGGCCCCCAGGAGACCCCTGAGCCTCGAGGCCCGCGGCGGGGGCATCGCTATTCGAAGCTCCTTCCCCGACACCAAACCCACCCTCCGAGACCCCTGTGCATTCTTCTGTCTTATTATTATTTTTCAAGCAGCCAGAGTTGTCACTTTCATATTGGGAAGGGGGCGGCCCTCGTGGTGCCCACGTTGGCAGCAGGTGGGGCAGGGGAGAGGGCGCTGCAGGTTTGCGCTGTAAGTCGCCGTCTTTTTGCGATTGTTGTTCCCACTCGCCACCCACCGCCCCCCTCCACCCGGTTTTTTTTTCCCTCTTTCTTTCCGCAGCGCAGTTGCTATGGGTTACCAGGGCGGTTGCCATGGGTTACCGGACCGAGGCCGGCTGGCTCGCTACCTGCCGCCCAGTCGCCGCCGCAGCCGCCGCCGGCGGAGCGCCCGGGCGGGAGGAGGCGGGAGCGCGCGTGTGCGGGACGCGGCGCGGGGGAGTGTGCGCGGGCCGCCGAGGCGCCGCAGCCAACGGGCGGCCGAGGGGGCAGCGGCGGGAGCGCCACCGCCAGTCGGGTGGGGGCAGAGCTATAAAGAAGACCCGGAGGTAAGAAACTAACAAAAACACAGCCGCAAGTTATGCCCGTGCTGTGCCTCGACAGCAGCAAAGCCGAGTGGTGTGGGCTCTGGGATGAATCTACACCTCTCGTGGGGGAGAGAAAGGGGATCTTCCTCTTTAGCATAAGCCGTTTGCATCGTGTTTTTAGTCCGGAGTTTACTTTCAGCAGGAAACTGTAGCTGAGTTTTTCCGTCCTCTTTTCGTCTATATCATTTGAAAAGAAGTCTTTGGCATTTTGGGAAAAGAAGATGATCATTACCAGATCAGAGTTGGCGCAGCTGAAATAAATGACTGTCCAATGCAGGGTTCGTAACAATGATGGAGAAAAGTTTCCAACAAGAGTGAACAGCAATTGTGTCTGACTTAAAGGGACAATGCGTCGTTTGGGAGACGCATATGGCAAAGAACAGGGCCCAAATCCTTAGTGAATACTTCAAATTTTAAAATGCTGCTTACTTACATTCTTCCAAAATTTTTGAACTTCCTCTATTACAACGTATTAATTTCTTATGACCTTTATTTGCAAAGAAAATTGTATCTATGCTTTGAATGTCAAATTGCAGTAATTAATTTCAGACAGCATTTTGTATTTGAAAATGTGTTTCTATATAATAAAGGCAGAGAAGCTCTATGGTCCAAACAAAACCAGAAAATTGTGTTCTATAAATAATTGGTTTCCTCCACTGAAAAGATGCTACATTGAATTTACAGGACACCAACTAAGCAATTTAAATATTAAGAGGACAACTATTTAGAAAGAGAATAAGCTTTCATTTTGTTATTTTTGTCTTAAAACTGTAGAAGCCCTTCCTGAAAAAAACGGTCTTCCATTTTATAGCTGAAATACTGAAAACCTTATTTGTGCCACAGCAGCTCCATAATGATGAATCCTCTTAAGGAACCAAAAAAAAACAACAACAACAACAAAAAACCTGAGTTCAAAACAACATTCAATTTACTGTTGGATATAACGGTAATTGTGGTGAGACTAAATGAATTTGTTTATGTTCTTAATAGCCATAAAAGAAATTTTATTCTTTTACCTTACCACAGTAAGGTTATTGCATATCACTTGTTTGTATTTAATTATTCAATAAAGTGTGTGTTAGGCTCAAAAAGCTGCTGCAAGATATTTAATATCTTAAGGGACATAACTACTTAAAGATAAAAATTTCTGTTTTTCCTTAGTAATTTCACTAGAATCTGTATCACTTTTTTCCAAGTGAGACTTTAAAGAAGCCCTAAGTAACAGGTTGTTGATTTCCCTTGTTGACACCTCTGGGTTATATATAAAACCAGTTCTCAAACAAAACCCACAAACTGGCTTTATAGGTGAATCATTTACCCTTTAAGAACTAGCCAGGGAACTACAGCTCTGCTGTAGGTAAATCATAAAGCATCCGAGATTAGATTTCTTTAAGTTACATTAAAAAGTTTTAAATAAACATGTATTTAATTCAGTTACTCAGTAATTACTTTCTTTTCCAAAAGAAAGCTTTATAAAATATGTCAGAGAAAAATAGACTTGAACATAGCAAGAAAGCCATTGGGGGCTGAAGTTCACCTAAATATCTCAGCTGCAGAAAATGAGTTTTAAGAAGCCAACGCTTAGATCAAAACAACCAAACCAAGGCTAAAAACCCCAAATGTGTACAACTATACTGACTATTAAACCAAATCTTACCAAAGTTTCTCATTAAAACTTTCTGCTTGATCAAAAACACTGAAATTAGGTGGGAGCCAAAAAAAAAAAAAAATATATATATATATATATATATTCTCATCTATAAAATAAGTGATCCAACAAACTGAACTTAATTATTTCACGTTTAATGTGAAAACAATGATCTTGTGAAGGTTATATACCACAGTATTAGGCATCACTTAATATCAGTAATGGCTATGTTACATCATCTAAAAAATAATATGACAACTGGTGGCACATTACATGCTCTTCAAAACTGCTGTAAAACGGAAATAATGTGAATTCAAGTACATACTGCTGAACAAGCTAAGGGTCGCTCTTAAATGACGAGATGGCAAACTTTAAAGGTTAGCAAGATAAAACGAAATTGCTCAGTCTCTTTCTCCTGTATGAAGATGAGTCTTAGATGATAAAATAACAAGATCCAAGATACAGTAAATCAAAATATTTACAAAAGTTCAATACTGCTTTAGACCAAACAAAAACAAAAAGGAAAACTTAAGGAAGTCATTCTTATTCTAAATTTAATTTTTTTTCTGTTCTCAGTTACGAGCACTTCAAAGACTCTTTCAGAATACGGTTAACTTGTAAACTCCCAGGTGAAATAAAATGAGGCGAGGTAACATTTAATTAAAGCAACAAGTTACGTGAAAATGGCTTCCGGGTAGTTTGAGGGATACTTCATGGCATTCAACAAAGAAGAAACTTGGATAATTATCTCAAGAAAACGCTGCGTCATCTCACATTTGAAGTTCAATGTAGTTTATCTAAGACATTTTATCTCTGGGCCACTAAAACACAAGACATTTTATTAAATTACACCAGTCCCCGGCCAGATGCCTTAAAGGAAAGGCTCTTTAAATATGAGTCATTCTTAAATTACCAAGTTGATATTCTTTTTTTCTAAATGCTGGGGATGTTTACTGATAACATGAAATGTAGTAATTTTTAGAAGATCCCGCTTCTAACTTAAAAATAAGTAACACGTAACCACCACTGACGCTGAAAGTTACTTAGTGATAAGACACTGCACATTTAGTCAGAAAATAGTTAACCTGTAATCCTAGTTACACTGGGTAATGACAACACAGTCCCCGTTTCCAGAAAACCATGTGTTACAGCTGAATCTGAACAATGAAACTGTATTTCTGAATCTCTAGATTGCAAATATAAGCAAAAAATGACGCACACGATTTCTGTTTTCATATAAGACATAAACGTTATTTTACCATGTCTCTAGTCGTAAGGTATGTTTTCCATCTACATGTGAAATAAGATACTGGAAAGGTGAGGCTTCTTAAGATATTTCAGTCAAACATCTGAAAGCGAAGGGTTTTCCCAGGGCAGGGGAGGTGCCTCCGAAACATCAGCCACATGTCTGAAAGAGGCGGTCTGGTCTCTGCCATCAGTCTTCATACTGGCTCAGACCATCCAAGCTGGGTTTATGCTAACACTGTCCCACCGACACGGGAAGGAACGCTCTGTCTGGATTTTCAGTGCTGCCTATTTACCTATCAGTAAACCCAACTCGGTGTTTCTAAACGAGTATGTCACTGCATTTCAGGGCAGGGTCTTGTTTTACTGATAATGTGTGCCTATAAAGGAAAGCTGCATTCACAGGCCTTTAGCTTTTTACAGAAGCTTATCCAAAATAAGACAACATAAAAATACCACTAATAAACAACCCAGCGCCTTTAAGAATTTAAATACCTAATATCATGACAGTGAGCTTTAGGTAAGAATCTATTATTAGCGAGCTTTCTTCTCCATGACTGGACATAATTCACTATTCCTAAGATGGTAACGTTAGAATTATTTTTCAGGATTCCTGTGGAGCCGTGCTCATTTTACATCCGTGTGAACTGCTGTCATCACTACTATGTCCAAGCCCAGAGGATGAACTGGAAAAGAAGAGAGGGGGAAAATAATAAAAAGAGGAAATTGGTTTTCACAACACACTCAAAGCCTGAGTAACAGAGGAGAACTTTAATTATCTCCAGTCACAAAGAGAGACAGGAAATTTGGACTTTTAATTAGCCATTTGGAGTGCAGTTGGATATTTTTTTAGCTAGATAATTTAAACGCGAATAATTCAAGTCTGACTAAATGAAAGTCACATAATCAGAATGCAGATAATTGAATTTCTACTGCATTCATTAATTCAGTGTGGAGGTGTGTGTGAAGACTACTATGATGAGCTGTCACAGCTCAATAAAATCTCAGTCAATTAATTTTTTCATTATCTTAGTATTACATCAACAAAAAAGTGAAGTGCATATATATATATACACACACATATATATATCTGTCTACACATGTGTAGACACTGCATACGTGCGCACTGCATTATACAGATACATATACGTTCAATCGAAATGCAAGGCAATACCTTTCTGAATCATAATCTATATCATTTTCTTTTTTTCCTTCTTCATCTTCTTCAGGGAAACGTCTGTTCATCAAGGCAAACTTGTGAATGGCGTCTTCCACAGAGTACTTAGTCTGCCCGGAGACGCAGGCCTCAATGTCTTCGGAATTCAAATGGCTCTGTAGGAATAGGTGAAGGCAGCTGTCTGAGAGCAGCAGCGCGTTCTGCAGAACCCTGTGTCAGAGAAGCAAGGAGACAGCCTTGGTGAACGGGGGTGGATGGTGAGAGGGTAGGAGAGGGGAGAAACGTTAGAAATGTGCCACCGAAATAATCTCTCGGCTATGGCGAACTTTGCGTCAATTAAAGGCTCTGCCTATTAAAAGGATGAAAGCCTGTGTTAACTTTTCTTCAATTATTTGGAAATTTAGGTGAGTCCAAACATGAAGCTAATAGTTGAGAACATCTGGTAAAAGAATAACTTCAAGGACATTTCTTCAATTTAACCATCTGTTATGACCATGTGGATTAATTATGGAAAGACTTTGCTGATGGTCATAGAAATGTAGTCTACTTAAAAAAATTTTTTTTACTGCCAACCGGCGTGTCTGTTCTGTGATCTTTATTGGCCAGGCTGGAATGGAACATCAGAACTTTCCACTACCATTGAAAATTATATTAAAAAGCCAATACATTTCTCAACATGTTTTATATTTTAAAACTTTACAAGTATGCTTATGTACACGTTTACAAGAACTAAGTTGAAAGGTGGCTTTTTTTTTTTGAATACCTAAGATTGACGAGAAATTTCTCCATGCTCAGCAGTAGCACTGTGTATCTATGTTATTAAAATAAGCCACCAAATATAATTGCTCCCAGTCCATGTTACCGTCTATCTACTTAAAATACGATGATTCTGTGGTAAGTATGTACCAGCCTTCCCATAGTCAAGGTCAAAGTTTACAAAGAGTATAGATTTCAACCAGTGCATCAGAACTACATGGAAAATTAAAAACGACTCTGCAACAAATCCATACATGCTCAAATTCATATTATTACTGAATGTGGGTTTTCTTTCTGAAATGCATGTCTTGGAAGGGGAAATTAATTCAGAGTACACCCTTATTTTAAAATAAAAACCGGTTTTACCTTTTCCGGAAAGATCTTGATGTATGGTAATTTAGTCTCTCTGAATAGTTCAATAAAAATATAATACAAGGCACTGAGACCAGATAGAAGGGACAAAACTAAAATACTAAAACCTGAGCATAACTTTGCCCACCATGGGATTTTTCATAGAGAGCTATATGAAAGGCCAGAGGAACCTTACCTTATAGTCTGCATTTTTACACAAATAATTAGAAAAGTAAATCTTTTTTGGCCATTCATATCAATTTACTTAAAATCCAATGTTGTTAGAAGACTTCCTTCACAATAAAACAGTTACTTCTTCAAGAAGGCAAAAGTCTAAATAGGTAGAGGATCACAACCAAAATGTAGCTTCAACAGCTTACCAAATGTAGCCTGGGAGAATATTCTTTACCGACCCTACTAAAAGGAAGCGAGAAAGCTTTGTGCATTTTAAAAGGGCAAAAATCTCAATCAGAGCAGCTAAATACTTCCCATCCCTCCATGTCCTCTGCCATGGCTTCTCCCAGAAGGTGACCGTGTCACATGGTAAAGATTAATTTGCCAAGTACAAGTAGTAAAGTAGTAAATCCCTTTTACTCTCTCTTTGAGAGTTATTTTCTACATTTACAAATGTTTACCACTCTTGTTTTAAACACTTGAAATCAAGAGAAGATTTATATGGCAACAGCCCATTAATATGAACTTGTATTCGCCGTGAAGTTTGCACGGGGTGTTTCCTGCACCCTTCTGTCTGTCAGTGGATTTCCTGCCAGCTGGGGTACAAGTAACTGCTCACAGGATTATACTTACTGCTTTATTTCTGTTGGAAATGTGTTTTATTTTCTTTATAAAATAATGGGTAATCTTTAAAATTGATTTTAGATGGTTCGAGGCATTACACCACAAAAGTAATGAGCACTAATGCCAATGATATTGGACACAAATTCATTTTAGCTTTATTTCACGTCTAAAGCAATTCTACTGAGCCTTGAACTGCCCACGCGCTGTTATTAACTTGCTGGTAACCTAACACATGGGTACAGCAAACAAAAGTGATCAGAGTCCAGGTTGATCGGGACCTCAAGGCTACTGTCCTTTTTCTTGAGCTATAATTCAATTTCCAATTTTACTGTACATTAGACTCATTATTTCCCAGTGTGTTCTCTTCTGCTCACTACTGCCATCTGGAGGACATGCCTGTGAAAGGCGAGAGCGCGCTGGCACACACCCAGCTCACAATTCTCAAGTGGGAGAACGTGGCTGGGGAGGCAAGATCTGCACACCACACAGGCCTGGAGTTCAAAGACAGTACATCTGAATGCCCTCTGGCTAGCTGGCTGGCTTACTTTATGCTACCGTACTCCATGGGTATGGCTTTTAGAGAAGCAAAATAATTTTTTAACATAATGATTTTTTACACTCAGATATTTCATTTCACAGTTAAAAAATACAAAATTTTGAAAGTATTTCCCCATCTGGCACAGTGAGCGTCACTAGTTCATTTTCAGTAGCACCTGGTTTACTGTATGTCAGAGAATGTTGTGACTGCCATCATCATCATATTAAATCCTATTTTTACCTGAGTCCTATTTGTGCCACATTTTCCACAAACAAATCTAATAGCAGAAATTAACTTCAAACTTCATATAAAGAGTACTCTGTAAAACGGTCAATAAACTGTCATCTTTATAAGCCTCCATAAAAACAAATGTATACAATTTCCAAGCCTTTATAAAAGGAGCAACAAATAGCCTCTAGAATTTTAGAGGAATTTCTGAAAAGATATTTACAACACAAGCCAAACATTATTCCTTTCCCCGTAACAACTTTAAACTAAACAAGGCAAATCTTGTTTTTCCCTTGAATTGGACACGGTTGAAAATCTGGTTTTCCTCAACCTGATTTTATTAGGTGTATTATAGACTGGTTCAGTTGGGAACAATATATAGCTATGCAAAACCATTTAATCAAACTAAGGATGCGCTGTCTGCTGAGCCCGATATAATGATATATACACATGTGTATAGAGAGTGGAAGGTTCGCCGTTGGATGCACGGGAAAAAGAATTTAAGTCAGCCTGTTTACCTCTTACCGTGAGGGGAAAAAAAAATAAAATCTACAAATCTTCACTGAAGACATTCATGGTCTGTGCTATGGTGCCCTCTATTGAATACAAAGACTAATAAATTGTGTGTGTGTGTGTGTGTGTGTGTGTGTGTGTGTGTGTGTTGTATAAAACTAGTGTTTCCATGGTATCCTTTCATAAAAGACTATAATATTCCTTAAATTTTTAAGAAATGTAAGGCTGGAATACAGAAGTCTACACTGAAAGGCACATGTAGTTATTTTAATGGGATGAATTCAGCAAACAAGGAAAGCTGGCTCCCATTCATGGTAAGAATCAAATAAAAAATGAGAAGAACTGCTGAGTTTAGAGTTAGGGACTTACCAACTCAGTTTATAATTTTAGTCCGTAACTTTCTTTTCCCACAGCTAATAGCAGAAGTGACTTACAATTTCTAATTAGCCGGGGCAGGGGGGGAATCCCAAAGAGAGATTATAGCCAAGATTGAGGGGAAATGAATGTATTTGAAAAATCTCACACTCATACTGACCAAATTTAACTAGCATCTAAGAGTTCTACTAATTGTAAACCTGCCAGATCGTAGAATGACTATGATGCCTCCTCCCTTCCTCTAACTGCCTTGTTTATAAAACAGGTGATATCTAATTCCTAATATTATTGTAGGAACCGAGCTAAAACATGCAAAAAGCTAGACACATAGCAAGTGTTCAATAAATGGTACAAATCATCATTCTTTGGCACCCAGTCAAAGGAATAACTTTCCAGTTCCTTTATGAAGACTGGCCTGGAGGTGTACTTTGTCATTAAAGATGCTATTATCGGCGCGCCTGGGTGACTCAGTCAGTTAAGCGACTGACTTTGGCTCAGGTCATCATCTCACATTTCGTGGGTTTGAGCCCTGCGTCAGGCTCTGTGCTGACAGCTCGGAGCCTGGAGCCTGTTTCAGATTCTGCGTCTCCCTCTCTCTGCCCTCCCCCATTTGTGCTCTGTCTCCCTCTCTTTCTCTCAAAAATAAATAAAATTTTTAATATTATTTCGCCTTAAGATGAATATACATAGTATACACACATATGCACAGAGACAGCAGCATTTTGTTTTTAAAGGGTTTGAATACATACATTCTTCTCGGTTCATAACTTCAAAACTTACATAAAAATCAGATTTAAAAAATACATGTGATAAATCCACAGCACAAGCATATATCACATTTTAATGCTGTGGTCTCTTTCCTCTCAAGCTCCTAGAAGTGTCCACAAAAAAAACCACGGTACAGGCCACTGACGGTGACCACTACTTAGCGGGCAGCCCACGGGGCCCCCGGGGATGTCAGGCCGGGGTCAGGACACAGCGCCAAGACCGCCGAGTTGCAAGTCACATCCTGCTTCCCAAAGTGGGCTTCGGCTCGGGGATCCCAGGGGGAATGAGCTGGAAGGTTGCTACTTCTACACAGACTGGACAAAGCTATACATCAGAATCCGAGGGACACAAAACGGAGGGTAAGGAGGACCTGGAGGGGCCACGGTATTTGGGCCATTTAGGTCGGGCCTGGATCCAAGCGTGTGGTTATTAGAGACTGCTTGCTTCCTTCAGGTTCAAACCACGTAGAAGCACCAGCTTTCACTTTCAACGTGAAACTCACCAGCGTGGAGCCTAATGTTCACCCACCTGAGTGGAACAAACACCACCACAAGAGAATGTGCTGTCTGCTCTCAGATTTGACTTATGGACGATAACCCAGAGCCCATTGTAACGAACTTCGCCATCCCCTGAGAAAGAGATAGTACTTTCCCACTAGAATGGAAGCTTCAAGTGGAGAAGGATCTGTGTCCTTTGTGTGCAGTCCAAAGTCGTCACTGAATAAATAGGTTTCCAGAGTCCTTTCCAATGCATCATCTTAACGACACAACCGACAACGGCAGCATCAGGAATGTGCTACGTTATCACACCCCTTATGACAAACTAAGGCACACAAAAATTAAGCAACTTTTCCAAGGTCGGATAGCCAGGAAAAAAGGAGGAGTTGAGACTCAGGGGAGACCTGGCACCCAGCTCCTCAAGCTCCTGATCTGGGATACTTTCCACTATGATGTCTGCATCAGATTCCATCAGCAAACAGCCAAGCGACACAGTATGCAAAAATAACCAAGCACAAACCCTAAGCGCACTGCAGCCGAATGACATTCATCCAGTCATTAATCTGGTAGATCAACTGTGGAAGGAAAGGCCGTACTCAAAGCAGTGAAGTGATTCCTGGTCAAAAACACATGGCCTGAGCTTAACTCGATATAAATACAGAGACACATGCTGTCCTTTGACCTCCAAAAAGGAGACTTCTCTACGGAGGATAAGCAGCCCACTGGTGCCGATAGGGACTGCAGGATTTGGCTGTCCCTGCCCAGGCCCCACTGCCAATGGCCAGTCTGCAGCCTTCCGAACAGCATCTGCACTGACGGGCCACTTGGCCAACTTGGACAACTGGAGCCACATCTTAAGGGAGACGCCATCAGCCACCTGGGTCTCACACAGACAACAGTTAAAATCAGGGCTGTCTCCAAAGGAAACGCGCAGAAAAACCTTGACCAGGTCTTTGTTCCATCCTGCCTGTGATACGCAAAAGAACGCCACTGTCCCGGATTCTGAGGACTCGGCTTGGTTAATGGGTTCTTCTGGTCTCTCGTCATTTTTATTCCTCTGGTTTCTTTTTTCTTTCTGGCCCTCCTTCAATTTATAATCTTGGATGTTTCTGTATGTCTCTGTGACCCCTTCCAAGGAAAGACACTATATCAACCTAATGGAAATAAATATTAATATTCATGTGCATACTTAATATCCAAACCCTTTATGAGAGAGCCATATGGGGAGAAGGCAGTATATTATCTCAGGCTGGCTCTAAGGTCCCATGGAGTGAACTCAAAAGGACATTATGGCAGATCCTGGAATCAGTAGAGAAAGAGAGAGCTGAGGAGACTGGGCCCTGCCACTAACCTGCAGTCCTACGACTCAGCCTATTTTCTTATCTATTAAACGGGAAGTTTAAAAAATCAGCTCAAAGCTATTTCATGTCTAAATGGATCAAAACAGTAACAGCCAATACCACACATTACACGCCACGCTGTTTCGAGTGCTTTCTATACGTTAAGCCACTTAATCCTCTCAACAAGTGTACATACTACTATTATTAGCCTCATCTTACAGATGGGAAAAAACAAAAGCACAGAGGAGGTAAAGGACTTGCCCAGCCCCTCAGCTAATGAGTCGCAGAGCCAAGATTTGATCCCAGACAGTCTGGCCTCTGTGTCGGTGAGCAAACCAATGTGCTGTTTCATGGGCTGGGTATTCTAGCATTCTGGAGTGGGGAGAAGAAAGAAATTACAGTAGTGCGAATTCAAGTCGTTTTAGCTGCAGTGCCTACATCTGGATCACCAAGCAATCCAGAGTAATAACCTACCGAGACTATTCAACCGCCAATAAACACTCCCATATAAACACTCCCTCCAAAGAGGAGAGTTAAACTCTTCCTTTACAAGAGCCCAGAAAAGTATTACTTAGCAGCCAGTGCATTGTAGAGCTGATTTTGGTCTGTCAATACTAAATGTCGTAAATAAAGACAGTTTTTAAGGAGCACCTTATTAATAAGGCACGCTTGCTTCCTGGCAAATTTTATTTTTGTCAGCTCAACTCTTTAGTAATTTGGCTCTGCTTTGCAGCCTCAGGGACCACAGATTTATTACCAGGCTCAATTAGCTCATTGTTTTCCTTCTAGATGTGGTCCCGGATGTGCACCATGAGATGTGAGCCACAAGATGGCGCTCTAATATAGGAAATGAACTACTGAGCTAGGTTCTGGGTTATTAGCATTTGGGACAGTGATATTCTCCCCCACAGAATTACAGGACACTCAACTTTTGCAAAGCCCTCTGCTCACAACTCCTGTCTGGCCACAAGAGTTTCTGCACACTTACTTTCTGAGGAAATCTTCTAACCCCTGACGACGCTGATCTACATGCTGGCGATTATTCATGTTGAAAAACAGGTTTTTAGATGGAAGTTCTGGCAGTTGCCTTAGGAAAAAGAAAAAGAAAAATGGTTTTTTAATCATCAAATCAAGGTGGGTTAGTGACAAAATCTCTCAAAGTGAAAGCAAATTATAATTATCATATAGTTGTATATATTAGGGAATATATAATAAGGGTATGAGAAAATTAACTGAAGGAAAAACCCATTTTTAAATTTTTTTGAGGCCTTTCATGATCAATACTCACCAGGTTAGTGAAATTCAAGTGATAAATTTTGAATTCAGATGTAGTAGCCACAAAGCTAACTAAAGCTATAGATTGCAATCAAGAAGCCTATAAAATCCTTCATATTTTCTGTATCTTAATGCATGACAAATTTTAAAATATTGATTATAATAATAAAGTCTCCTCAATATCACTTGCTTAAATCACTTACACCAGCAATGCATTATTTTGGAGTCTCTGCCTCAGCCACACGAATTCTCTGTATCTTCTTCGCACACAGGATGTTTTCATTGTAAAACACATGCTGTTGGTCTGTTTGAAGAAAAAGAAAAATATAAGCCTCAGTTCAGGAAAAAAATGTTTTTTCTTCTGTCGCTAACTCACCAAATGCACCCATATTCATTTTCATAGGACTTTTAAAAACCAAAAGTACGTTTGCACTTATGCTAGAGTCCAATCTTGCGCAAAGCCCAGCACCAGAACATCCCTGGAAGCAGCTGGCATGGCATCAATGCGCAGTGCTGTCCTGGGGCAAGGCCTGACCCTGTCGTTCCGAGTCCTGAGGTAGCCTCCTGCTCACCTATTAGTACTGCTCTCAAAGATGAATCCTAAAAATTAAACAAATCCTGAAGTCTGAATGACTTCAATAAATGACCAATAAAAACTCGGGGTCATCCCTCCATTTTAACACCTTCCATCCATGTGGCTGGAGAAGCCTTTGGGAATTAGAGACACCTTCTTATGGCCTTTGACATAACACCACAAGAAGCCATTATATCCTTGCTATGGCCCATCAGTACAGATCACACAGACCACGAGGTTTGGTGGTTCTCAGGCATCCTGAAATCACTTTTTTTTTTTTTTTTAAATTTTTACTTTAAGTAGGCTCCATACCCAATGTGGGGCTTGAACTCAAGACCCTGAGACCAAGATTCGCATGCTCTACTGACTGAGCCAGCCAGGTCCCCTCTGATACCACTTTTTTTTTAAAATTTTTAAATATTTATTTACTTTTGAGAGAGAAAGAGACAGAGCACAAGTGGGACAGAGACAGAGAGAGACACAGAATCTGAAGCAGCCCCCAGGCTCTGAGCTGTCAGCACAGAGCCGGAGGCGGGGCTCGAACCCACAGACTGCAAGGTCATGCTCTGAGCTGAAGTCAGACGCTTAACTGACTGAGCCACCCAGGTGCCCCTGATATCACTTTTAAACAAGAGAACAGCAGTCTCCTTCTCTACTAGAAGTACGAGGGAGTGTGATCCAAGGCAGAGAGAGGCCTGTGGTACACAGGGACAGTCACACCCATGGAGAACCCACGTGCCAGTTCTGGTCCTGCCACACGGCAAGTCACTTAAATTCCAGTTTGTTGAGTGGTAAAATGGAGATGAAGCAGTGCATACCCATTTCACCGGGTGGTTGTAAGGACTGATGATAAGTACCCGACAAATATTATTATTACTCGATAGGAGATGTCAGTTTCCTTCCGGCTACCCTACGGCAGACTTGGAAAAGCCACCTACGGAGTCCCCATCCTGAGCAAAACAGCAGCAATTCTCCTTGGGGTGAACCCAAGACTGGTAAATACATGCTTCTCCTTTCTCCTTTGTATAAAACAAGAGACTGGCAAGTATCTTGTCTAATGGCTTCGTAAAGAGATTTCTGTTCTCTAGATTTATTTCAAAATCCTATTTCAGGGGCGCCTGGGTGGCTTAGGCCGACTTTTGCTTAGGTCATGATCTCGCGGTTCGTGGGTTCGAGCCCCGCGTCAGGCTCTGTGCTGACTGCCAGCTCAGAGCCTGGAGCCTGTTTCAGTCTGTGACTCCCTCTCTCTCTGACCCTCCCCTGCTCACGCTGTCTCTCTCTCTCTCTCCTAGAAATAAATAAAAA